>NC_133328.1:507847198-508101046 GCF_042186555.1 Aquarana catesbeiana
TCATGACCTGGTGGAGGTATAGTATCCCATACTTGGCCCATATAGTTGGGTCCGGTACATTTTTAAGCTCTAGCATGTGATTATTAAGCCATAGGGGGGAATGGGAGTGTATATGCCCCATTTTTGCCTTTTCATAGACATTTCCCATATTTTTCGGTGATGTGAGAGCATTACTGCATTGAATCTGGGAAGTTCTTTACGCACTTGTCCCCCTCTAAAGATAGCTTGCAAGGGGGTCGACAGTGGACTCCTTGGATCCTTGCACACTAACATTTTGTAACACTGCATTTCAGTCTTGTTGAAATAGTACAAATGGGATAATTGTGCAGCAATGTAATATTCCTGTAAGTCTGGCAATGCGGTTCCCCCCATAGATGTGGGATTTTTAAGAATATGCCAGGCCAGTTTATGCCTTCCGTGACCCCATACGAACGAGTTAAGAATAGCTTCCATTTTTTTAAAGATCTTGAGGGGAATGTATAGGGGTGCATGCCATACCATATATAAAATTTTAGGCGGTAGAATCATCTTGATGATGTTTATCCGTCCCATTACCCCCAGGGGCAATCTGGACCAGGCTTGTGTTTTGGTTTTTATCAAGGAGAACAATGGCTCCACATTGTTAATAATTTAGTCTCTTAACTCCCGCGTGACCAATACCCCTAGGTATTTAATCGTGTTTACTCTGGTTAAGGGGAGTTCCGGGTGTGTAGGTGGAGGGGGAAAGTGATCTATAGGGAGTATCTGGGATTTATCCCAATTTATGCACAATCCTGAATAGCTTCCCATCTTTTCAATGATTCCTAGCGCTGTTTGAAGCGACGTGCCCTGGTCCGCTAGGTATAGGATAGTGTCATCCGCGTATAGGCCTATCTTTTCAGTGTAAGTATCTATACGTAACCCATCTATTCCTGGCTCTGCCCGTATGGCAATCGCCAGCGGTTCAGCTGCCAATGCATACAAAAGAGGGGAGAGGGGACACCCCTGTCGTGTGCCCCTTTCTAGGGTGAACTGATCTGATAACCACCCATTTACGAATACTCTTGCTTTTGGTGTTTGGTATAAAATTTGCACCTATTTGAGGAAGCGCGGACCAAAACCAAATTCCTTTAGACACTCCCATAAAAATAACCATTCTACCGAGTCAAAGGCTTTGGCTGTATCCAAGGCCACCACTACTCTAGTTCCGTGATTTTCATGTTGGGCTTGAAGATTCATAAATAACCTCCTAATATTCATGGCCGTATTTTTCCCTGGCATGAAGCCAGTTTGATCTGGGTGTATTAATGATAAAATTACCTTATTGAGGCGTGAGGCAAGTATCTTAGCTAGCAGTTTGATATCTACCTGAAGTAAAGAAATGGGTCGGTACAACTCGGGAAATCGAGTGTCTTTCCCTGCCTTGGGTAGGACTATTATTTGTGCTTCTTGCATGGAGGGGGGGAGCATTCCTGTTTCAAAGATATTATGGTATAATTGTTTAAGCTTAGGGATAAGTATCTCTGAAAAAGTGTCATAAAATTCCAAAGGTAGGCCATCTGACCCAGGCGCCTTGGATTTAGATAGGTGGGATATAGCTTCAGCAATGTCATCCTGTGTTATAGGAGCTTCAAGCATCTCAAATTGCTCTGTGTTGAGTCTGGGGAATTGTATTGTGTGCAGGTAGTTCTGGATATCCTGCTGGGAGTAATTGCTCTGTGATTTATACAGTTCACCATAAAATGACTGAAACCTGGCCGCCACCTGAGGGGGATCCGTAACGATATCCCCCTGCGGTGTACTCAGGGACACCACTGCTGGGGGTTTATTATTTAAATGAGCCAAATACGCCAGAAGTTTCCCTGCCTGTTCACCATGCTCAAACACTCGCTGTTTGCAGAAAAACACTTGTTGTCTGGCTTTCTCTATATGTATGTGATTAACTACTCTATTTTGTAGTTTTACTCTTTGGAGATTTTCAGAATTGGGGTCTAACGTGTATTCTTTTTCAAGTTCCAGCAGTTTGTCAGTTGTCATCTGTAAAATGAGTTTTGAAGATGCTTTAAATCTATTTATCCTAGAGGATAGCAACCTACGTGCATGCGCTTTGAACGAGTCCCACTCTGCGCCTAGTGTGTTTACATTGCACTTAACATTCAGTATATACTGCAGTTCTTTCGTAACTCCCTCAAGGTTTGGTATAACTGTGAGCCAAAAGGGATTGAGTCGCCACACAGGAGTGGGGGCTGATTTTAATAGAGATACCGTTATCCAGCACGGGGCGTGATCCAATAGAGCTCTAGGTGCGATTCCAGACCCAGTAACCTTTGGTAATAAAGTATTCATCACTAACACATAGTCTATCCGTGACATCGTGTGATGACTCATGGAGTGACACGTGTATGCTCTTGTGGATGGATTGTGCCACCTCCAGACATCTGTAAGGGCAAATTTCGTCAGCATGCGGCTCAATCTAGTGTGTTGTAACCCTACTCTGGAGGAACCTTCCTGTATTGGCCTGTCTAGTGCCGGATTCATGATCATGTTAAAATCCCCCATCCAAACAGTCGGGGTCGTCGGGTTCCTGGCTAAAAACGCCAGTCCCTTCATGACCACTTCTGATGTGAATGGGGGAGGTACATAGCTCGCTAGCACCAGAATTGGATTCCCTCCAATAAGCGCATTAACAAACAAAAATCTTCCCTGCTGGTCTGATTCCAAAGACACCAACTCAAACGGAACTTTTTTAGCGATAATAATTAAGACTCCCCTGAACTGATTTGTATGCGTGCTATGATAGCTCCATCCCACCCATGGTCTTTTTAAAGCCGTCTGTAGGTGTCCCATAACATGCGTTTCCACCAATGCGGTAACATCGGCTTTTTGTGATTTCAGGAATGCTAGAACAGCGGTACGCTTGACTTTGTCCCGCAAGTCCCTCACATTCCACGTTACAAATTTAATAGAGGTCATCTTATCGAAGAGTAGGCCTTACCGCAACCGAACCAGCAGAGCAAGATCAAATCAACATATATAGCACCAGTACTCCAGATCCGTTTCTGTATATCATATTCTTCTACATATCTATTCATAATGTGTATACTGATATGTCTATAGATTACACCTGTGCTGCATTTCCCAGAACTAAAATAACAAAATTGAACCCATCCTTTCCCTCCCAGCTGCACACCTCCCCAACTTGGCGGGAGCATGTAGTCCCGAACTCTCAAACTGCAGATTAACATCCAGCTAATCAAACTAGCTGGAGGCACAAATCTTAACAAATCCACTAACCGTGGTCTGTGTTGGATAACCATTTCTTGGGGGGCGAAAACAAAAAGGGTTTTCACTGTCAGTTGTGAAGTAAGGTTTTAAGAAATCACCACAATGCTCCCTCCGCAGCATCCCCTTGTGATTCATGAACATGGCTGTGTCAGGGTTACCTCATGTTCCAAGCCTGCATGAAAATGTGGGATGCACTCCCCAATGAAATATTTAGATCCTTTGGTGTACTCCTTCAAGGTACAGTTCGGGTTAAGAACGTACTGCAAAATTCAGGGTTCTGTCCATATTGAGTACGCTTGGTTTATGATAATGCCTGCAGTTCAATAATAAAACAGGGGGAAATAGAAATAAAGGGAAAAAAAGTAGGGGGGGGAGAAAAAGAACTCCACTGTGTCCTGTGTACCATTGTTAATAAATGCACATCTGCATCGGTTCTCCTCCTTACCTCCCTCCGCTTGTCAAGAGAGTCTGTCACTCCATCCGGTCTTCTCTGTGGTTTGGAAACGTACGGGTTATTATGCTGGACGGCCTCTTCGGTCAAGCCATGCTGTTTCAGCCTCAGGATCCTCAAAGAACTGTGCACGGCCATCTTCCTCCACCCGCAGTCTGGCGGGGAATAACATAGCATACTTGAGGTGCTGTTCTCAAACGGCACTTTACGTCTTGAAATTGTGCTCGTTTCTTCTGCACTGCTTTAGAAAAATCTGGGAATACCGCGATGTGGCCATTGCCCAGCTGAATGTTCCCTTTTTCCCTTGACAAACGGAGAACTTTATCTCTATCATGGAAGTTCAAGAATTTCGCAATAAATGTACGAGGCGGCGCTCCAGGCGGGGGGGGGGGGTCTCGCTGGGATGCGGTGAGCCCTCTCCACCGCAAACATCATAGAAAAGGCCTCTCTGCCATAGTTTTTAATGAGGAGAGATTCCAGAAATGTGACTGGGTCAGTGCCTTCCTCCTTCTCCGGGAGACCTATGAATCAGAGGTTGCACCTCCGAAGACGATTCTCCATGTCATCCTGGTGGGATTGCAGCTGCTGAATCTGTCTCTGCATATCCTCCGTAGCATGCTGCATAGGATGTAGAATATCCTCCACCGTTCCGACTCGGGTTTCCACCTCCGTGACTCTGTCCTTCACCTTGGATAGATCTTGTCTGAGCAGAGATATATCTATCTTCACCTCGTCAATTTTGGCTTTTAGAGTGCCCTACAGAGCTGCTATAGCGTCCAGCACTTTAGTCGTTCCAGCTTGTCGGCCATCCCAGTTGCCCTTTTTGGTGGAGATATTCTCCTCACCAGCCTGGATTGCAGGGGAGTAGATTTAGAACTTTTCTGCCCCGGATTTTAGCTCAGGATCTCTGTTAGGAGTACTACGAGAGGGAGCTCTCTCTACCCACGTCTTATTCCATTGACTGCCCAGCCACGCCCCGTTTACGCCAAATTCTGACCCTACCATCTGAATGTTGCAGCTGAAATTGAGACTCATCAGACCAGGCAAAGTTTTTCTAATCTTCTAATAAGAAGGACTTTTGGAAATACTTTTCATCTGAACATGACAAAAGTAAAAACAAATATGTTCAAGCCTGCATCTATAAGGCGTATTGTATTTGTACTGTCTAACCTCAAGTTGTAAAGCACTGGGTAAACTGTTGGCACTATATAAAGCCTGTATAATAATAATAAAGACACATTTGTCAAGTATTTACAACATGTCCTTCAAAACTAGGAATGATTACCCAAAGTAACAAACAGTGTGTAATGAGATGAATTGCTGATGCTACAGGAAAGATAGCTCATGGGGGGAGTTGATAGTGCATGCCATTCAGGAAAGGGACCGTATGTGGGGGGACTGACAGTCCGTCAGCCATTAGAAGATAGGTACACTGTAGTCATAAAGGGATGGACATGGTCAGCAACAATACTCAGATAGGCCGTAGCTTTTAAACAATGCTCAATTGGTACTAGAGGGCCCAAAGTGTGCCAAGGAAATATCCCCCACACCATTACACCACCACCACCAGCCTGAACCATTGATACAAGGCAGGATGGATCCATGCTTTCATGTTGTTTACGCCAAATTCTGACCCTACCATCCGAATGTTGCAGCTGAAATCGAGACTCATCAGACCAGGCAACATTTTTCCAATCTTCTACAGGCATACCCCACTTTTAAGTATGCAATGGGATTTATTTACTAAAGCTGGAAAGTGCAAAATCAGGCTCACTTCTGCATAGAAACCAACGAGCTTCTAACCCCAGCTTGTTCAATTAAGCTTTGGTAATAAAACCTGGAAGCTCATTGGTTACTATGCAGAAGTGAGCCTGATTTTGCACTGTCCAGCTTTAGTAAATAAACCCCATTGTGTACTTAAAAGTGGGGTATGCCTGTATTGTCCAATTTTGGTGAGCCTGTGTGAATTGTAGCCTCAGTTTCCTGTTCTTAGCTGACAGGAGTGGCACCCAGTGTGGTCTTCTGCTGCTGTAGCCCATCTGCTTCAAGGTTTGATGTGTTGTGCATTCAGAGATGTACTCTGCATACCTTGGTTGTAACCAGTGGTTAATTGAGTTACTGTTGCCTATCTATCATCTCGAACCAGTCTGCCCATTCTCCTCTGATCTCTGACATCAACAAGGCATTTTCATCCACACAACTGCCAGTCACTGGATATTTTCTCTTTTTCAGACCATTCTCTGTAAACACTAGAGATGGTTGTGCATGAAAATCCCAGGAGATCAGCAGTTTTGGAAATACTCAGACCACCCGTCTGGCACCAACAACCATGCCACATTCAAAGTCGCTTAAATCCCCTTTCTTCCCCATTTTGAAGCTTGCTTTGAACTTCAGCAAGTCATCTTCACCACATCTATATGCCTAAATGCATTGAGTTGCTGCCATAATTGAACAGGTGTACCTAATAAAGTGCTTGGTGAGTAGGGATGGGTCAAACGGACCCCTATTCGGTTCGGACCAGAGCTCCCAAACACCACGAATGTTCAGACCTGAATAACGAACCCCATTAAAGTCAATGGGACCCGAACATCAAATATCAAAAGTGCCCATTTTTTGAAGGCTTAAATGCAAGTAATTAGGCATACAATGGTTATAGGGGTCCGGGTCCTGCCCTGGGGGTCATAGATCAATAAAAAAAAAGTTTGTGAAAAATGTCATCTTTAAATGAGCAGTGATTTTTTTGATTTTTAAAGTGAAAGCCTAAAAATGAAAAATTCCTTCCAATATAGTGCCAGGGGGGCCCCTTTAGTCTAACTGTAAAGTGGCAGATCTGTACCATGTCTAGAATTTGCTGATGCAATAATTGAATTTATAAAGCCAAAAAAAAATTACATTTTTCCTGCAAGCTGCCTTTATTTTGCTCAGCAACAGCTGGGGAGCCAGTGTGTATGATTAGGCCACAATGTAGTGCACTGGGAACAAGATTAGAGATTTTTTGGATACATTCTGGTGTCACTTTGAGTTTGGATAGAAGTAACGGGTGCATTAAAATTGGTCTTTGGGTGTCGGTGGCACCTTCCAACCGTAACCCTATAGAGCTAATCTTGATGAAAGCAAGAATTCGCCTTGATGTAAAAAATTGCAATGATATGCACCTGTCAAACAGGTGCAGAAAAATTGGTCTTTGGGTGTCAGTGGTGCCTTCCCACTGTAACCCTATAGAGGTACTCTTGATGTAAGCAAGAATTTGCCTTGCTGTAAAAAATTGCAATAATATGCACTTGTCAAACAGGTGCAGAAAAATTGGTCTTTGGGTGTCGGTGGTGCCTTGCCACCTTAACCCTATACAGATACTCTCGATGAAAGCAAGAATTTGACTTGCTGTAAAAAATTGCAATGATATGCACCTCTCAAACAGGTGCAGAAAAATTGGTCTTTGAGTGTCGGTGGTGCCTGTGGGGAGTGGGCCGGGAGATAACAGCTGCAGAATGTGATAAAATAGGGTGGCTGCTCTCTACTCTTTCTAAATGCCAACCTCCTTGGGGTTGTGCCGCCTCACCTTCAGTTTCCTCCTCTGCTCTATCTGACACCCAAGTCGCATCAGTGACCTCATCATCATCATCATCATCTCCTCCATCTTCATCATTACCACTGGAGACAAGTAATACGCTGCGGCTTGGGGAACATGAATGCCAATTTGTCTACCAGTGTTCCTCCCTCTATCTAGGCTCATGTTCCTGTCATCCTCAACCTCAGAACCAGCATCTGAATCCAGTAATGGCTGGGCATCATCAAGGAGAAAGTGGCTGACGCTGTGGTCAAATAACTCAGCTGACTCCTCATTGGCTGATGTTAGGGCTATGCCAGAAATAGATGTGGACAAGGAGGCAGGTTTATCCTCTCTGGCAACTGCAGGGGACTGCACACTTGTCTCTGCTTGTGTGACAGAGGATGAGAAGGATGAGGAAGGTTTAGTAAGCACGTCCACCACCTCCTCTGCATGCTGTGGCTGGATAGCATGAGCAAACTCACTAAACGAAGTTATGCCCTGCCTGAGGACTGACCACCATGTCCACCTTTGCCTGTGGACACTTTTTTTGCTGGTCTTCTTACAATGCCAAGGGAACCTCTGCCTCTCCTTGTTGTTCTCCCAGACATTATTGGGAGGGAGGGGGCGGTGCTTATAAGCAAATATAAAGTAGAAGTTGAAATCTGTACATAGTTGCACTTTAATCAATGTAAAGAGGTGTTTGGTGCCCTTTAATTTGAGTACTCACACTACACAGACACACTCCACGGATACAATATAATATACTGCAATATAATGCACCAAACGTACAGTGATGCACAGAACTATATGGCGTTAAACTGGCAGTAACACACACAGAAGTAAATGGCGTTAAACTGGCAGTAACATACACAAAACTATATAGCATTAAACTTGTAGTAATGCACACAGAACTATATGGCGTTAAACTGGAAGTAACGCAGGCAAAACGATATGGCGTTAAACTGACAGTAACCCACGCAAAACGATATGGCGTTAAACTGGCAGTAACGCATGCAAAACTATATGGCGTTAAACTGGCAGTAACGCACGCAAAACTTTATGGCGTTAAACTGGCAGTAACGCACGCAAATCTATATGGCGTTAAACTGGCAGTAACGCACAAAACTATATGGTGTTAAACTTGTAGTAACACACACAGAACTATATGGCATTAAACTGGCAGTAACGCACTCTAAACGATATGGCGTTAGACTGGCAGTAACGCACACAATACGATATGGCGTTAAACTGGCAGTAACATAATCAAATAGATGGTGTTCAACCGTCACTACACTGAAGCTATCTGAACTGTCCCTATTCTAGCTATATACTAATGTCAAGATTACTGACATGGTCTCACTACACTACACTGAAACTATCTGAGCTGTCCCTACTCTAGCTGCACACTATGAAAAGCTGAATGATGGTCCTCCTCACTACACTCACACTAACCCTAGACTGACACTAAACTAATATTCTACACTGACAGATGAAGCAAAACAGCACAGTATAGCACACTAACTAATAGCACTGAACAGAGCCCTGTTCTATCTCTCTCCACATCAAAATCACACTGAAAATGGCTGCCATTGAATGAATACTTTTTTACTGTGGGGTGGGAATGAGCCATGATTGGATAAAGTCATGATGACAGTGTCCAGTCATGACTCTGACAGTTCCCTGTGCCCTGATTGGCTGAAGCTTTCACTGCTTCAGCCAATCAGGGCTTGCAATGCACTGTTCAACGCCACAATGCATTGTGGTCGGTTCAGGGGACCGAACAAACGGTCGAATGACCCGTTTGTTCGGCAAACAGCTGAATGTCCAAACAACGAAAGTTCGGCCGAACTTATGCTCGGGCCGAACCGTTCGCCCATCCCTATTGGTGAGTGTAGATGGTGACAGAGAGCAGCTTCCTATATGTACAAAACATATTTATACAGGATTGCCTATATTATCTAATTGGCTACAATGTTTATTGTTATCTGTGCCCATCCAGTGACATTATTAGTAGTTTCTTAACAAAAAAGAAGCAAGCTGTGATGTTATTTAAAGGATAATATATAAGTGTATATACAGGCATACCCCACTTTTAAGTACACAATGTGGTTTATTTACTAAAGCTGGAAAGTGCAAAATCAGGGTCACTTCTGCACGGAAACCAATGAGCTTCTAACCCCAGCTTGTTCAATTAAGCTTTGGTAATAAAACCTGGAAGCTCATTGGTTACTATGCAGAAGTGAGCCTGATTTTGCACTTTCCAGCTTTAGTAAATAAACCCCATTGTGTACTTAAAAGTGGGGTATGCCTGTATATATATATATATATATACATACATATATATATACATACATATATACATACACACAGTTGAGCTCAAAAGTTTGGACACCCCGGCAGAAATGTTGGCATTCATTTTTAAAATCACGATTAGTGTCTGTGTATAAATAGTCAATGAGTTTGTTAGCTCTCACTTGGATGCCCTAAGCAGGCTAGTCACTGAGCCATGAGGAGGTAGAAAATAACAGTCAAAAGACCTGCGTAACAAAGTAATGGAACTTTATAAAGGTGGAAAAGGATGTAAAAAGATACCCAAAGTCTTCAATATGCCAGACAGTACTGTTTAATCCCTTATTAAGAAGTGGAAAATTCTGGGCTCTTTTGATACCAAGCCAAAGACCAAGAAAGATTGCAGCCACAACTGGCTGAAGAATTGCTCAGGATACAAAGAAAACCCACAGTTAACCTCAGGAGAAATACAGGCTACTCTCCAAAAGACAGTGTTTCACTCTTGGCACAGCTTCCTTCAGACCTGGCATTACAGTTTCAGGACCACTTCAGCACATGTTAAGCAGGCTATTTGACCTAAAAGCAGAGCTCCATCCAGCAGCACCTCTCTAGGCCTCCCTAGGGCAAACACATGGCCTGTCCCAAATATTTATATCTTTCCCCAACATGCACCAATGACATGCACCTTTTACTGGATTGGCTGAAAGAAATATAAATATTCATAACTTTGTTTTGTTTGTGAAATCTAATACTATGACTAGTGATACCAGTGAAATCTACTGGTAACAGTGAGAAATCACAAGCCATCTTAAGCTTAGGGAAAAATCAGGTAAAAAACTATACAATCAGTCTAAGCTAACTACAGCCCAACCAAAAACTAAATTGGTATAGTAATAGCAGTCTCTGCTTAGGACAAGGGGGCTACATCAATTATTTAAAAAAATTAATGAAAGAATGAACCAGAACCCTTATATTATATAAGATTAGTAACCCATAACAACTATTCTATGGGCCACAGCTGTGCTTTTCATAAATCAATATGTCACTTTGGCAGGCTTGTTCATAATTATATGTAATATATTATATGTAATATGTTCATAATTATATGTAATATATTACATGTAATATATACTTTAATTCTTCATAGTAAAATAGTATTTAGAATAGTTATGGTATATATGTTGTTATGGTATATGTTGTTATGGTATATAAACACACATTTTTCTGTGTGCGTCCATTTTAAACAAGTGTAAGGGATGATGCTTGTTTTTACCGAAAGTGAAAACTGAGAAATGGAAAGGTCTATTATGTCTCTTTTCACCCAAGGCAGCAGCTGTCATAAGGAGCAAATTAAAACATGACAGCATAGAATAGCATTGTACATGGGAAAATCCTGTTTATTTCCTCCTTAGTGCATGCATTTTTCTGCCGCCTATATAAAGATGAACAAACTCTTCATTACCAAATATATGAAAGTGCAATGGATGTCTGTAATAGAAGCCTGTTGTTTATGTATACAGTACATGTTTTGCAGAATTGCTCTAAGTCAAGATACACACAATTGATTGCTTTGTCAATTAAAACAGCTTAGCCAACAGTAAATGTTACCCATACATAAATATGTTATAATTATGGACATAAAATAAAAATAACAAAAACAAAATTACTGCCAATTTTATTCACAGAAAACCCCAGTTTATTAAGATTTCAAATACAATCATCCTGATTGAAGTGTACACTAAATAATATTTTAGTGTAAATGTGTAATACCTTTCTTTACCTTTAATATGGTTTCTTCTATGGTAAGGATAGCAGAGTCTGTCTATAGTTGGTCTTAGTGTTGTCCTTTTCTTCTTCTGCCAAAGCACTCAAACTTCTAGAGTGGGGTTTTCTTTTTCTTAGAGAGGGCCTGGGGAATCATCAGGTAAGAAGGAATTGGGCCCAGAATACCCTTTAACCATATACATCATCCATGAATGTATTCTTTTAAAGCTAAATACTGGGAATTAGATAAAATCTACCTTTGCAAGATCCCCCTTGTCACGGTTCCGTGTACAATGCTCCAGCCCTGGGTTTTACCCACTGTTCGAGCTGCTCAGATTCCTCTCAGCTTAAGATTCCCGATTCCTTTCATGTATCGCTTACTTAACCCATTGGTCATAAATCATTTTTCTTGTTCGTCAATGCTGGCAACCCCATCTACCAATCCATCTCAAGAATATGAAGTTAATCAAATCTTGGATTCCAAAGTCTCCCGTGGTAAACTTCAATATATGATTGGTTGGAAGGGCTTTGGTCCTGAGAGAAAGATCCTGGGTTCCCGCTTCTGATGTTTCTGCTCCTCGGCTGGTTAAAAGATTCCACCTTTTGCCTTCCCTCAGTGGCCGCTGGTGCTCAAAATTTTTTGGGGGGCGCAAATAAACTAAAAAATTCTGAAAGATACTTAAAAAAACATCAATTGCAGCCTCACTGTGCCTATAAAATTCAGCCACTTTGCCGAGCAAATGCAGCCACTGTGCCATCAATTGCAGCCACTGTGCCCAGCTAATGCAGCCACTGTGCCCATCATATGCAGCAACTGTGCCTATCATATGCAGCCACTGTGCCCATCATATGCAGTCACTGTGCCCATCATATGCAGCCACTGTGCCCATCAAATACAGCCACTGTGCCCATTAAATACAGCCACTTTGCCATCAAATGCAGCCCCTGTGCCCATAATATGCAGGCACTGTGCCCACCAAATACAGCCACTATGCTTATCATGTGCAGCCACTGTGCCCACCAAATACAGTCACTGTGCCCATCATATGCAGCCACTATGCCCAGCATATGCAGCCACTGTGCCCACCAAATACAGTCACTGTACCCATCATATGCAGCCACTGTGCCCACAGACCCCCTTACTCATGGCTCTGACAGCAAACTTGCCCCCCATCTCTGGGCTCTGACAGCGACACCCCCTTGGAGCTTGTGGCTCTAACAGCACCCCATTGCGGGGCTCGTGGCTCTGGTAGCACCCCCAACCCCCCCGCATGTGGCTCATGGCTCTGACAGAACCCCTGTGGTCAGGCACTTACTGCCAGGCAGCAGCTCCTCTCTAAGTGATCCAGAGTGGTGGTGACCTCCTTCCAGTGTGTGTCTCCTCCGCTTCTTTTCCTAAGCACCAGGTGTCCAATAGAGTGGCCTGGCGCTTTGGCCAATCAGGAAACAGGTCTGACGTCCTGCCTCCTGATTGGCAGGGAGGAAGGTTAGTGTGAAATAGCGAAAAATTAATTCTCTATTGTCAAACAATTGAGTGGGATCAGGGCCCACTCCCTGCGCTCCAAGCCCACCCTTGTTTGAAGCCTATTAGAGCCACTGGCTCTAATCAGGTGCTTCAAAAATTAGCGCCCCCTCCCACCCTCACCATAGGAATCCATGCGTCCGGCGTCCTGAAAGGGGCCGGGCGCATGAATGGGGGGCGGCGCCCACAATGCACGGGCTGCCACTGCCTTCCCTTGCAACCCGGACCCCAGAGGCCAGGGAGACCCCATAAAAGGGGGAGAATAATGTAATGGTTCTATGTACAGTATCTCACAAAAGTGAGTACACCTCTCACATTTTTGTAAATATTTTATTATATCTTTTCATGTGACAACACTGAAGAAATGATACTAGTAGTGAGTGTACAGCTTGTATAACAGTGTAAATTTGCTGTCCCCTCAAAATAACTCAACACACAGCCATTAATGTATAAACCTCTGGCAACAAAAGTGAGTACACCCTAGGTGAAAATGTCCAAACTAAACCCCAAAGTGTCAATATTTTGTGTGGCCACCATTATTTTCCAGCACTGCCTTAGCCCTCTTAGGCATGAAGTTCGCCAGAGCTTCACAGGTTGCCACTGGAGTCCTCTTCCACTGACATCATGGAGCTGGTGGATGTTAGAGACCTTGCACTCCTCGACTTTTTGTTTGAGGATGCCCCGCAGATGCTCAATAGGGTTTAGGTCTGGAGACCTGCTTGATCAGTCCATCACCTTTCCCTCAGCTTCTTTAGCGAGGCAGTGGTCATCTTGGAGGTGTTTTTGGGGTCGCTATCATGTTTGAATACTGCCCTGTGGCCCAGTCTTCGAAGGGAGGGGATCATGCTCTGCTTCAGTATGTCACAGTACATGTTGGCCTTATTCATGGTTCCCTCAATGAACTGTAGCTCCCCAGTGCCGGAAGCACTCGTGCAGCCCCAGACCATGACACTCCCACCACCATGCTCGACTGTAGACAAGACACACTTGTCTTTGTACTCCTCACCTGGTTGCCACCACTTGACACCATCTGAATCAAATAAGTTTATCTTGGTCTCATCAGACTACAGGACATGGTTCCAGTAATCCATGTCCTTAGTCTGCTTGCCTTCAGCAAACTGTTTGCAGGCTTTCTTGTGCTTCATCTTCAAAAGAGGCTTCCTTCTGGGACGACAGCCATGCAGACCAATTTGATGCAGCGTGCGGCATATGGATTGAGTTCTGACAGGCTGGTCCCCACTCCTTCAATCTCCGCAGCAATGCTGGCAGCACTCATACGTCTATTTCCCAAGAACAGGCGAGGCCTGTTCTGAGTGGAACCTGTGCTGTTAAACTGCTGTATGATCTTGGCCACCATGCTGCAGCTCAGTTTCAGGGTCTTGGCAATCTTCTTTTAGTCTAGGCCATCTTTATGTAGAGCAACAATTCTTTTTTTCAGATACTTAGAGAGTTCTTTGCCATGAGGTGCATTGAACTTTCAGTGACCAGGATTAGAGAGTGAAAGCGATAACACCAAATTTAACACACCAGCTCCACATTCACACCTAAGACCTTATAACACTAATGAGTCACATGACACCGGGGAGGGAAAATGGCTAATAGGGCACAATTTGGAAATTTACACTTAGGGGTGTACTCACTTTTGCTGCCAGTGGTTTAGACATTAATGGCTGCATGTTGAGTTATTTTGAGGGGACAGCTAATTTACACTGTTATAGAAGCTGTACACTCACTACTTTACATTGTAGCAAAGTGTCATTTCTTCAGTGTTGTCACATGAAAATATATAATAAAATATTTACAAAAATGTGAGGGGTGTACTTACTTTTGCGAGTGTTTCTTCATTTTGCCTCCTTCCCCTCATTCCTGTTTGCTGCTTTTTCTCTTCTTAGCTTGTTGCCATATTCTTTCCTTGGTACCTTGTATCCAGTGTGTACCCTGAGTCCTTCCAATTAGCTATTTGTTGCATGGGTGTGTTGGAGAGCCGCAACCTGGGGGCTGCCCTGCAGTGCAACATCTACACTTCCAGTAGCTCTGGTGAAGACCATGCGGCTCCTTATATCCTGCGACTCTAACACACCTTTAGTCTGTAGGTGCAAGGATAAGGTGTATTACTTACCCTAGCCCTCATGCCAGCGCCATTCTCTTTTGCCTGAAGCTCTGGGCAGACTGTGAATGGTCCTACAGTTTCATAATATGAAGTGCAGGGCTATTAACAGTGTATGGTACATGAGGAGGCAAAAATGCTAATGGTGCCAGAAATGCCTTAGAGACAGTGCTGTATCTTGGCCTAGGCCGTCAAGGCCCAGGCCTAGGGCAGCACTTTGCAGGGGGGTGGCAAAAAAGCCACCCCCCGCACGAAAACTCCCCCCCACCCGTCCTCCTGAGTCCTGGCTCCCACGGCCACCTCCCGCACAGATACAGCCTTCCATGTCCAGCTTGCTGTAGCGTGACACTTATTAATATCCTGGGCAGTATGGGGCATGCTTAGGCGAGGGGGGGAGTGGCTGGTGCTCCCATAGAATGGCCGGTAACCTGGTGGAGGCGAAGCCTAATGTTCCACCTACCCTCCTCTGTATGGCATCATTGCATCTACTCCCGGGCCAGGGGTCTCTCTGTGATGATAGGAGGAGGAGGAGCGAGAGAGAGAGAGATAAGGACACTGGGAACCCCCAGGCGGTGGCTAGGACAGCAGCAGGTACAAATTGATGAGAGGGATATACACGGATTGAAGCAGGACAAATTGTAAAACATGTATACCTAGCAGCTTTAGTATTCTGAATCACAAATTGTATGTACACAGCAAATTATCCCACCAACAAAAATGCACTGAATGTGCTGGGACCATTGAGGAACCTGAAGGATTGCACTGGCAGGCTTGGTGGCTTTGCAGAACAAATTGCTATCAATTGCAGAGTGTTGGAAAAATCATGTGCAACCCTAGGACATGGTCTGTGTTTGCTATGCGGAATGCCCAGTGATTACCTAGGGACTAAGCAGCACATTTCTGTTTTTACTTTTTCTTAACAAGCAAGTGAGTACAGCTAGCACATAGTAAATCTCTTCTAATGGCATTTTAGCCTCAGTTCACACTGGAATCGGCTGCAAATCGCACAGGAACGCTGTGCATCTCGGTTCTCTGGTTCAGGGACGAATCAGGGTCTCTGCCTGAGTTTATCCCTGAAACAGAGCAAAAGATGCACAGCATTTATGTGCAGTGCGCCCCACAGCTGCCCCCCAAGATATGTGAACCAGCTCCATAGAGAGCCAGTCACATTCTCCTGCTATGCGAAAAAATCTGCATCCAATTCACATAGGTGTGAACCCAGCCTTAGGGGGTTAGCAGAGATTATTACTGACTGTTACAGCTGATGCTCTCCTTCAATCCAGTTCTGGAATGTGGGTGGGTTGTCAACTTCCTCAAGTACAGCTCAGGACTGCTGGTCCTGCTTTGTATATGATGACATTGATGAGGGGGACAGTCACACAGCCTGTTAAGAGGAGCAGCTTTAAGATCACAACAGACATTGAAGCTGGGTTTCAGTCAAATATAACAGCTGTTTACATTAGAAGGCTGACAGGAGTTGCAATTTTAGTGCTTCTATTATGAATTTAAGCCACGATTCACACTGATGCGGCGTAGAATTTGCAGTGATTCCTGTGCATTTCCCACACTGCATCATAATCGCACTCCATTCATGCAAACCGATGCAGGCATCTATGTTAAAATAATGACACCACAAAAGCTGTTTACAAAACGCAGTGCAATTGGCTGAATTGGATTGCATGGGTGTTCACATCCATGCAGTCTGACTGCAGCATGGCAAAAAAAAAATGCATGTACCTTCTTTTGTGCAGGTGCGGTGCGAGTTGTACCATACAAAATGAATGGGCTCAAATTGCACTGCAAAGAACCAAATGTGATTTGAACAGGAATGCAGTGCGATTCATCTCTGAATCTCTTGCGGTTCCCCGAGCCGCGTCAGTCTGAACCTAGGCTGAAGGTCAATTTCATTAGAGCATCTGCAGCCTCAGAAGTTGTGGAGTACAGTTTTTAATTGCTTTTTAAGAATATTTAAATGCCTTCGTGTCCAATGTATGTGCATAATACAAGTACTTTTGGGCTGTCCTCACAGGGTGATACTGTGGACAGTGCTGTGTGTTGGCCTAGGCCGACACTTTGCGGGGAGGTGGCAAAAAACAGACAGTGACTGACCAGATTGGGTGCATGTAATTTAACTGGCGGAGGCAGAGCCTAATGCTCCACCTACCCTCCACCACACGGCATCCTTGCATCCTTACATTGCATCTGCTCCCCGGTCCGGGGCGAAGAGAGGAAGAAGTAGAGCTCTAAAAGGAAAAGGCAGAGCCCAACGAGGAAGGGGTGTGGTTTACAGATGATAGGGCAGGTCTTAAATAGGAAGGGGTGTGGCCTTGACAGGAAGGGTGGGTCGTATTTAAATTAGGGGGTGCATGAGCTTAGTCAGGCCTAGGGCAGCACAAAACCTAAATACACCACTGCTTAGAGAGGTGGCAGTAGTCTCACAGCTGGAGGAACCCTGCTGGATCTAGGATTAAATTAAGTTTTTCTCTTTATCTCTACACCCCTAGACTAAATAAGCATTTCATTCTGGCAGTGTGGTACATTTTGTCTGATTTTTGGAGTGCAGGATTAAAGCATTGGTGAGGATTTTAGGAGTCCACCGTTTACTATAGGAGGTGGACAGAGGCAACGGACATACTACAGGAGGTGGACAGAGGCTGCGGACATACTACAGGAGGTGGACAGAGGTTGCAGACATAATACAGGAGGTGGACAGAGGCTGCAGACATACTACAGGAGGTGGACAGAGGCTGCAGACATACTACAGGAGGTGGACAGAGGCTGCAGACATACTACAGGAAGTGGACAGAGGCTACGGATATACTACAGGAGGTGGACAGAGGCTGTGGACATACTACAGGAGGTGGCCAAAGGCTGCGGACATACTAGAGGAGGCGGACAGAGGCTGCGGACATACTACAGGAGGTGGACAGAGGCTGCGGACATGTCCTCCTTACCCCCTCACAGTAGCCTCCTCCTCTGTCCACCATCATATTACTTCTCCACATCATCAGTGTGCTGTGTCCTCCTCCTGTGCCCCTTTCACCTCTCCACAGGTCAGGGTAGCACAGTGCTGCCTTGACCTGTGGAGAAGTGAAAGCGGCACAGGAGGAGGACACAGCACACTGATGATGTGGAGAAGTAATATGATGGTGGACAGAGAACATCAGTCTCTGTCCCCTGCATGCCACGGCTTCACTCTCCTGGCTCCCAGTAACATCCTCCTCTAACTCTGTCCCCTTTTTGCTATATCCCTCCACAGTTTCAGTCTCTTCCTCCTCACCCCTGCTTGGCTCCTCTGCCTATGGCGAGTGCACGGCACGAGCCGCAGGCCGCCGTGGTCTCGTTCATCTATTCAAAAATGGCGTCGGGCGGCGCCATTACGTTACTGTGCATGCGCCGCCCGGTCGAACGCGTACAAGCTTTCCGAGCCCAGGAAGCCTTTAGAACGGCGCATGAGTAGTTGCATGGTTGGCTCATGGCCATCTTTTTTACGGGCACCGATTCCTGTAATGAACTTTAAGGGCAGCCCGAAAAAGAGGTTAAATTTACGGGCTGCCCGTAAATCTACGGGTGGTTGGCAACACTGACAAAGACTGGCCCTAAGATTCAGGAAGTCTTGCCAAACAGTCTATTTTGCATATTCAATGCACATAAAAGATCTGAAATGTGCCCCTCTATACAACTACCAATCAACTGTAGTTGTAATCTACGGAATAAATTATGTAAACAAAAGCTGAAAATCATCAACTCCTCTTTACTGAACCATTCAACATGTGCAAACAAATGTCTAATACTCTGGTCACATAGTCTAAATTCAGCTGAATAATCATGAAAAGTTATTACAGGTAACCCGTGACCACTTACACTTTCTTTAATAAAAGCCTATCTTCCAGCAATATTTCATTGTTAGGATATAGCTCCATTTTAAGACCAGATAAACACTAATGCGGTTTGCTTTACCCACAAAAGTCACTTTTCAAGAACCCATTATTCAAGTGCACTGATACTTGCCCTGAGCAAGGTCTACTTAGAAAACATGGAGTACACTGGGTGCATAGTTGATCGTTTTATGGACTATAAGTGGCATCTAGCCAGTACTGAAGGATGAGACAGAAGAAAAGTCAGCAAGTGCTATAAAAGGTTGTTACCATGAGCCAGTGAGAACTGAGCACAATATGGATAAACCTAATAATGGTCAAAGCATTTAGCAAATACTGTACATCAACCAAATCTAAATTGTATTTTCTGAGAAAGATTTCAGCAAACTAGCCCAGTAAGAATAAATACTCATATACAGCTAAAATCACAAGAAAAGCTAATGGTCTGCATCCAGAAATGTCCTTTCTAAATACTTTTCATATAAAAACATTTGTCGGAGATACTGCTTATAACACTTTTGTGACAATTAACATCTATTGATGAGCACATCTCCTCTTGGATGCTGCAGAATCATTCTACTAGGTATTGAAAATCTGTGATTGAATATTGCTACTTTGTTGCAACAAACCAGTGCAATCTCTGTTGCTAGATGTATATCCGCTCTTCTTATAAAGAAACACATCCATGTTTAAATAGGTCTCTGTATATTTTTTTTGAGTTTGATCTGCATAAGTGCATTATGAATCATAGTTCACTCCCACTGTTAGCAGAGCAGAATACAGAATGTAAACCCACTATCAACCTGTCTTTTAAAATAAGAGGAAACCTCAAGGCAACAAAGAAAACAATGACTGCTCATACAAGCAGATAGCTTTTTGTGATACTGTGCATTGCATATGCATAGTCACTAGTTGTCAATGATACAAAGTCATGAAACTGGCCAATTTCTCCCATGGTCCCAGGCTTGCATGGCAGAGAGTGAAGTATTGTGACTAGGGATGAGCTTCATGTTCGAGTCGAACCCATGTTCGACTCGAACATCGTCTGTTCGCCCGTTCGCCGAATTGCGAGCGATATGGGCCGTTTGCACCAAATTCGTGTGGCGCATCACGACCCATAATTCACTGCGGCATCGCAGTGCATTGCTGGCTGATGATTTGCCAAGCATGCACTATGACCCGCATGCTTGGCCAATCACAGCGCCGTCTGTAGAGAAAGCTGTAATTGGCCAAAGCCAGGGTGGCTTTGGCCAATTATGGCTCAGGGGGTTTAGTACACGCCCCACACTATATAAGGCCACCTGCACGGCGGCCCTGTGTAGTGCGTTCCGGCGTTGAGAGACAGAGACAGAGAGACAGTGTCATTTGATTTAAGTTAGATAGATTAGGCAGGACAGTCAGTCAGTTAGCTGCACTTACAGTGTATTGTGTATATATATGTATCCCAGGTGTTGTATATATTTATATATATATATATATATATATATATATATATATATATATATATATACACTATATTCAGTTTAGCTAGATCCGTTCCTGTTACTGTCTTCCTACTGACAGGCAGGCTTGTGTTGTTACAGTATTTACAGCTACCTGAAGAAAATTGCTGGGGTTCTTCTAATCCTATTAGTACCACAGTCAGGCAGCTAGACTATTTACAGTTAGTGTAGTGCGTCCTCCTCACAGTGTTCAGCTAAAGCTACAAGTTAGTTTAGTGCAGTGGTTCTCAATCTCACTACTGCCGTGACCCCTTGATAAAATTTCCCAAGCTGTGGGGACCCCTAACAGTGAAATTATTTTCGTAGTGTGGGTTGTCAGCCTCCAAGACAAGTAATTTGCGCCCCAAACCCACAGACATTTAGCGCTCCGAGTCCCTTCTACTTGTACGGTATTAAAACCCCTTATGGTATATTTTAGGATGTACCACTCCTTCTCTTTTGTTATCCTTTCTTTCCCTTTTATTTCTCTCTATCCTAATTTCTTGTTTTTATTCCCCCATTCATCTCTCTTGCCATCTTTCTTGTTCTTTCACTTATTCTTTCTCTCCCTTTTTCTTTGTTCCTCCCCCTCTTTTTCTCTCCCTTCCATGTATTCTCTATTTTTATTCCTTCTCTTACTCCTTAGTGGGGGGGGGGGAATGGGATGAGTGGCAGTACTGGTGGGGGGTGGAATGAGTGGCAGTGCTGCGGGGAGTTCTGATCAGGCAACTTAGGTCATCTGCTGATCTGAGAACTGTAGTGGGGACTTTTAATGACTACTATAGTCACAGGTAGTGTTACTCATTCTGTCTCTGGCTTCACTGTGTCTCTGGCTTCACTGCGTCTCCGACTTTGTGGTGTCTCGCAGCAATGACACCTATGCCGAAATCAGGAGATGGAGTCTCCTCCAGCCCCCCCTCTTTACATTCCTTACCAGTCAGCTGACCTCTAGTCTCTGCCCCCAGCCATGCTGTGAACTGAATGGGTGGCTGCGAAGAGGCTGAGTGGGTGGCTGCAGGCTCCAGGGACAGCCCTGCTGGAGCGGCCGCAAAATAGCTGGGATAGTGGTGCGGGCTTCAGGAACAGCCCAGGATTCATTGATCCCTGGCAAATTGTCATTCGACCCCTGAGGGGGTCCTAACCCCCAGGTTGAGAACCACTGGTTTAGTGTGACCTCTGCACAGTGTTCAGCTAAAGCTACAAGTTAGTGTAGTGCGACCTCTGCACAGTGTTCAGCTAAAGCTACAAGTTAGTGTAGTGCGTCCTCTGAACAGTGTTCAGCTAAAGCTACAAGTTAGTGTAGTGCACAGTGTTCAGCTAAAGCTACAAGTTAGTGTAGTGCGTCCTCCTCAAAGTGTTCAGCTAAAGCTACAAGTTAGTGTAGTGTGACCTCTGCACAGTGTTCAGCTAAAGCTACAAGTTAGTGTAGTGCGTCCTCTGAACAGTGTTCATCTAAAGCTACAAGTTAGTGTAGTGCACAGTCTTCAGCTAAAGCTACAAGTTAGTGTAGTGCGTCCTCCTCACAATGTTCAGCTAAAGCTACAAGTTAGTGTAGTGCGACCTCTGCACAGTGTTCAGCTAAAGCTACAAGTTAGTGTAGTGCGTCCTCCTCACAGTGTTCAACTAAAGCTACAAGTTAGTATAGTGCGACCTCTGCACAGTGTTCAGCTAAAGCTACCTGTAGAAGGTTGGTGGTGTTTTCCTGATCCTTTTACTACTGCAGGCAGCTACATTATTTTAACATTAGTGTAGTGTGTCCTCTTCACAGTGTTCAGCTAAAGCTACCTGTAGAAGGTTGGTGGTGTTTTCCTGATCCTATCACTACTGCAGGCAGCTACATTATTTTAACGTTAGTGTAGTGCGCCTTCTTCACAGTGTTCAGCTAAAGCTACCTGTAGAAGGTTGGTGGTGTTTTCCTGATCTTATCACTACCGCAGGCAGCTACATTATTTTAACGTTAGTGTAGTGCGTCCTCTGCACAGTGTTCAGCTAAAGCTATCTGTAGAAGGTTGGTGGTGTTTTCCTGACCCTATCACTACCGCAGGCAGCTACATTTTTTACACGTTAGTGTAGTGCGACCTCTGCAGAGTGTTCAGCTAAAGCTACCTGTAGAACGTTGGTGGTATTTTCCTGATCCTATCACTACCACAGGCAACTACATTATTTTAATGTTAGTGTAGTGCGTCCTCTGAACAGTGTTCAGCTAAAGCTACAAGTTAGTGTAGTGCACAATGTTCAGCTAAAGCTACAAGTTAGTGTAGTGCGTCCTCCTCATAGTGTTCAGCTAAAGCTACCAGTTAGTGTAGTGCGACCTCTGCACAGTGTTCAGCTAAAGCCACAAGTTAGTGTAGTGCACAATGTTCAGCTAAAGCTACAAGTTAGTGTAGTGCGTCCTCCTCATAGTGTTCAGCTAAAGCTACCAGTTAGTGTAGTGCGACCTCTGCATAGTGTTCAGCTAAAGCTACAAGTTAGTGTAGTGTGTCCTCTGAACAGTGTTCAACTAAAGCTACAAGTTAGTGTAGTGCACAGTGTTCAGATAAAGCTACAAGTTAGTGTAGTGTGTCTTCCTCACAGTGTTCAGCTAAAGCTACAAGTTAGTGTAGTGCAACCTCTGCACAGTGTTCAGCCAAAGCTACAAGTTAGTGTAGTGCGTCCTCTGAACAGTGTTCAACTAAAGCTACAAGTTAGTGTAGTGCACAGTGTTCAGCTAAAGCTACAAGTTAGTGTAGTGTGTCCTCATAGTGTTCAGCTAAAGCTACAAGTTAGTGTAGTGCATCCTCCTCACAGTGTTCAGCTAAAGCTACAAGTTAGTGTAGTGCGACCTCTGCACAGTGTTCAGCTAAAGCTACAAGTTAGTGTAGTGCGTCTTCTGAACAGTGTTCAGCTAAAGCAACAAGTTAGTGTAGTGCGACCTCTGCACAGTGTTCAGCTAAAGCTACCTGTAGAAGGTTGGTGGTGTTTTCCTGATCCTATCACTACCGCAGGCAGCTACATTATTTTAACGTTAGTGTAGTGCGTCCTCTGCACCGTGTTCAGCTAAAGCTATCTGTAGAAGGTTGGTGGTGTTTTCCTGATCCTATCACTACCGCAGGCAGCTACATTATTTACACGTTAGTGTAGTGCGACCTCTGCACAGTGTTCAGCTAAAGCTACCTGTAGAAGGTTGGTGGTGTTTTCCTGACCTATCACTACCGCAGGCAGCTACATTATTTTAACGTTAGTGTAGTGCGTCCTCTTCACAGTGTTCAGCTAAAGCTACCTATAGAAGGTTGGTGTTGTTTTCCTGATCCTATCACTACTGCAGGCAGCTACATTATTTTAACGTTAGTGTAGTGCATCCTCTTCACAGTGTTTAGCTAAAGCTACCTGTAGAAGGTTGGTGGTGTTTTACTGATCCTATCACTACCGCAGGCAGCTACATTATTTTAACGTTAGTGTAGTGCGTCCTCTGCACAGTGTTCAGCTAAAGCTATCTGTAGAAGGTTGGTGGTGTTTTCCTGATCCTATCACTACCGCCGGCAGCTACATTATTTACACGTTAGTGTAGTGCGACCTCTGCACAGTGTTCAGCTAAAGCTACCTGTAGAAGGTTGGTGGTGTTTTCCTGACCTATCACTACCGCAGGCAGCTACATTATTTTAACGTTAGTCTAGTGCGTCCTCTTCACAGTGTTCAGCTAAAGCTACCTGTAGAAGGTTGGTGGTGTTTTCCTGATCCTATCACTACCGCAGGCAGCTACATTATTTACACGTTAGTGTAGTGCGACCTCTGCACAGTGTTCAGCTAAAGCTACCTGTAGAAGGTTGGTGGTGTTTTCCTGATCTATCACTACCGCAGGCAGCTACATTATTTTAACGTTAGTGTAGTGCGTCCTCTTCACAGTGTTCAGCTAAAGCTACCTATAGAAGGTTGGTGGTGTTTTCCTGATCCTATCACTACTGCAGGCAGCTACATTATTTTAACGTTAGTGTAGTGCATCCTCTTCACAGTGTTTAGCTAAAGCTACCTGTAGAAGGTTGGTGGTGTTTTACTGATCCTATCACTACCGCAGGCAGCTACATTATTTTAACGTTAGTGTAGTGCGTCCTCTGCACAGTGTTCAGCTAAAGCTATCTGTAGAAGGTTGGTGGTGTTTTCCTGATCCTATCACTACCGCAGGCAGCTACATTATTTACACGTTAGTGTAGTGCGACCTCTGCACAGTGTTCAGCTAAAGCTACCTGTAGAAGGTTGGTGGTGTTTTACTGATCCTATCACTACCGCGGGCAGCTACATTATTTTAACGTTAGTGTAGTGCGTCCTCTGCACAGTGTTCAGCTAAAGCTATCTGTAGAAGGTTGGTGGTGTTTTCCTGATCCTATCACTACCGCAGGCAGCTACATTATTTACACGTTAGTGTAGTGCGACCTCTGCACAGTGTTCAGCTAAAGCTACCTGTAGAAGGTTGGTGGTGTTTTCCTGACCTATCACTACCGCAGGCAGCTACATTATTTTAACGTTAGTCTAGTGCGTCCTCTTCACAGTGTTCAGCTAAAGCTACCTGTAGAAGGTTGGTGGTGTTTTCCTGATCCTATCACTACCGCAGGCAGCTACATTATTTTAACGTTAGTGTAGTGCGTCCTCTGCACAGTGTTCAGCTAAAGCTATCTGTAGTAGGTTGGTGGTGTTTTCCTGATCCTATCACTACCGCAGGCAGCTACATTATTTACACGTTAGTGTAGTGCGACCTCTGCACAGTGTTCAGCTAAAGCTATCTGTAGTAGGTTGGTGGTGTTTTCCTGATCCTATCACTACCGCAGGCAGCTACATTATTTACACGTTAGTGTAGTGCGACCTCTGCACAGTGTTCAGCTAAAGCTATCTGTAGAAGCTTGGTGGTGTTTTCCTGATCCTATCACTACCGCAGGCAGCTACATTATTTACACGTTAGTGTAGTGCGACCTCTGCACAGTGTTCAGCTAAAGCTACCTGTAGAAGGTTGGTGGTGTTTTCCTGATCCTATCACTACTGCAGGCAGCTACATTATTTTAATGTTAGTGTAGTGCATCCTCTTCACAGTGTTTAGCTAAAGCTACCTGTAGAAGGTTGGTGGTATTTTACTGATCCTATCACTACCGCAGGCAGCTACATTATTTTAACGTTAGTGTAGTGCGTCCTCTGCACAGTGTTCAGCTAAAGCTATCTGTAGAAGGTTGGTGGTGTTTTCCTGATCCTATCACTACCGCAGGCAGCTACATTATTTACACGTTAGTGTAGTGCGACCTCTGCACAGTGTTCAGCTAAAGCTACCTGTAGAAGGTTGGTGGTGTTTTCCTGACCTATCACTACCGCAGGCAGCTACATTATTTTAACGTTAGTCTAGTGCGTCCTCTTCACAGTGTTCAGCTAAAGCTACCTGTAGAAGGTTGGTGGTGTTTTCCTGATCCTATCACTACCACAGGCAGCTACATTATTTTAACGTTAGTGTAGTGCGTCCTCTGCACAGTGTTCAGCTAAAGCTATCTGTAGTAGGTTGGTGGTGTTTTCCTGATCCTATCACTACCGCAGGCAGCTACATTATTTACACGTTAGTGTAGTGCGACCTCTGCACAGTGTTCAGCTAAAGCTATCTGTAGAAGCTTGGTGGTGTTTTCCTGATCCTATCACTACCGCAGGCAGCTACATTATTTACACATTAGTGTAGTGCGACCTCTGCACAGTGTTCAGCTAAAGCTACCTGTAGAAGGTTGGTGGTGTTTTCCTGATCCTATCACTACCGCAGGCAGCTACATTATTTACACGTTAGTGTAGTGTGACCTCTGCACAGTGTTCAGCTAAAGCTACCTGTAGAAGGTTGGTGGTGTTTTCCTGGTCCTATCACTACCGCAGGCAGCTACATTATTTTAATGTTAGTGTAGTGCGTCCTCTGCACAGTGTTCAGCTAAAGCTATCTGTAGAAGGTTGGTGGTGTTTTCCTGATCCTATCACTACCGCAGGCAGCTACATTATTTACACGTTAGTCTAGTGCGACCTCTGCACAGTGTTCAGCTAAAGCTACCTGTAGAAGGTTGGTGGTGTTTTCCTGATCCTATCACTACCGCAGGCAGCTACATTATTTTAACGTTGGTGTAGTGCGTCCTCTGCACAGTGTTCAGCTAAAGCTACAAGTTAGTGTAGTGCAACCTCTGCACAGTGTTCATCTAAAGCTACCTGTAGAAGATTGGTGGTGTTCTCATACTACAGGCAGCCAGTTGATTTTGCTAGCTGCAGTATCAGTATATATATATATATATATATATATACCAGCTTAGTGCAGCTACATCTCACTGCAGGCCATTAGTATGTCTGGAAGGCCAACAAGGAGAGGCAGACAGTCACAAGCCAATAAAAGAGGGCAAGCAGGCTCTGTGTCTAAAGGCAACAGTGCTGGTCGTGGAGATGGCGCATCCTCATCAGCACATGGCCGTGGGACATGCTTGGCCTTTTTTTCGGCAGCTGGCCGCGTTGAGCCGAAACATGCGGAAGACTTGGTAGAGTGGATGAACAAGCCGTCCTCATCCTCCTCATCCTCTCTCACCCATGCTCAGAGTACTTTGTCTGGCAAAGCAGCTGCCAACGCGGCCACTTCCCTCGGCTCAATGGCATCAGTCACTCCTTCCCTAGCCCCACCACGTCCTCCTGAGGAGTCCCTCGAACTGTTTGACCAGAGTGTTGAGTACATGCTCCTGGAGGATGCCTAGCGTTTAGAAGGCTCTGATAATGATACTGAGCTAGATGAAGGCAGTAACATGAGCAGAAAGAGAGGGGGTGCCCAAGAAGGACTGCAATGTGGCAGTCATGCTCCCCCTGCTGCAGCATACTGCCAGGTTTGTTCCAGTGATGAGGGTGGGGATGATGAGGTCACTGACTCAACGTGGGTACCTGATAGGAGAGAGGAGGAGGAGGCACATCACTAACGAGGCAGGATGCCTAAGGGCAGCACACTGACTGCATCACACCGCAAAGCTCCGCATGTGCAGGGCGCTGCTGTCTCTGCGCGTTATTCCAAAAGTTCTTTGGTGTGGACCTTTGTTGAGACGAGTGCATCAGATGGCACTGCTGCTATTTGCAACATATGTCTCAAGCGTATCTCGCGTGGCCAAAACATCTCCCGCTTGGGCACCACATGCTTGACCAGACATATGTTGACCTGCCATGCAGTTTGTTGGCAAGCGTATCTAAAAGACCCACACCAAAGGACAAAGATGACCTCTCCTTGCTCCTCATCAGCTGAGATCTCCAACCCCACTATACCTTCAGTCCTCTCTGAGACCTGCACTGAGAGGAATGAAGGTGTAGAATTAGGTGTGTCACAGCCAAGTACTTGTGGGCAATCTGCTACGTCAGATTGTACTAGGCAAATTTCCCTGCCCCAGCTGCTGCACCGCCGAAAGAAGTTTGCTCCCAGCCATCCACATGCCCAGCGGTTGAATGCTAGCTTTGCAAAATTGCTAGCACTTCAACTGTTACCTTTCCAGTTGGTAGACTCTGCCCCCTTCCGTGAGTTTGTGGAATGTGCGGTTCCTCAGTGACAGGTACCCAAACGCCACTTTTTTTCATGGAAGGCGATTCCGGCTCTCTACCGGCATGTGGAAGGCAATGTCCATGCCTCGCTGGACAGGGCGGTCAGCGGGAAGGTGCATATTACCGCTGACTCATGGTCCAGCAGGCATGGACAGGGACATTACCTGAGTTTCACAGCGCATTGGGTGACTCTGCTGGCCTCTGGGAAGGATGCAGGACAAGGTGCAGTAGTGTTGGAGGTTGTTCTGCCACCACGCCTCCAAAATGCCACTACTAATGATTCTGACACACCTCTCTCCTCCACCCCCTCCTCTTCTTCTTCCTCATGGCCTCTTCCTGTGCTTTGTCCTCGGAACCAGCGGTGCTCCGTAGGCATTCAAGGGGCTACGCAAGTACGCAGGCCAAAAGATGCCATGCAGTGCTTGAGCTGGTGTGCTTGGGGAACAGGAGCCACACTGGGGAAGTAGTTCTGTCAGCTCTGCAGGGGCAGGTTCAGAGGTGGTTGACGCCACACCAACTTAAGGCAGGAATGGTGGTTTGCGACAATAGCACCAACCTCCTCTCCGCCCTCCGACAGGGACAAATGACCCATGTGCCCTGTTTGGCTCACGTCCTTAACTTGGTGGTGCAGCGGTTCTTGGGCAGGTACCCAGGCTTACAGGATGTCCTGAGGCAGACCAGGAAAGTCTATTTGCATTTCCGCCAGTCATATAATGCCAGTGCTCGGCTGGCAGACCTCCAAAAGGAATTTAACCTGCCCAAGAACCGCCTAATCTGTGATATGCCCACCAGGTGGAACTCAACGTTGGCCATGCTGCAGCGGCTGCACACGCAGCAGAGGGCCAGCAATGAGTACCAGTGCGACTATGGCACTAGGACAGGGTCAGGGGAGCTTGTTTTTTTTCCCCACGCCAGTGGGCCATGATCAGGGATGCATGCACTGTCCTGTCACCATTTGAGGAGGCCACGAGGATGGTGAGCAGTGACAGCGCATGCATCAGTGACACTGTCCCCCTTGTCCACCTGTTGGGGCATACGCTGCGTGGAATAATGGACAGGGCACTTGAGGCAGAACAGAGGCAGGAAGAGGAGGACTTCCTTAGCTCTCAAAGCCCCTTTTAGTCAGACATTGTTCCTGCGTGCCCGCTGATCACACAGGAAGAGGAGGAGGATTGTGTCAGTATGGAGGTGGGGCCTGGCACCCAGCATCAGCAGCAGTCTTTAGGGGATCATTTACAGTTCCAAGAAACACATGGACTTGTACGTGGCTGGGAGGAGGTGGCTGCGGATCATGTCATCCTTAGTGACCCAGAGGACTCTGGACCGAATGCCTCAGCAAACCTATGCTGCATGGCCTCAATGATCCTGCAAAGCCTGCGGAAGGATCCTCGTATTTTTGGTATCAAGGAGAAGGAACAATACTGACTGGCAACCCTCCTTGATCCACATTACAAGGGTAAGGTTGCGGACCTTATCTTGCCATTGCAGAGGGAGCAGAGGATGAAACGTCTTCGGGAGGCCTTGCAGAAAGGTCTGTGCAACGCATTCCCAGAGACTGGGAGGTTACAAACTCCTGTTTCTGGACAACGTGTTGCTGAGGCTTCAGTCAGTCAAAGAAGGAGCGGTGGAGAAGGTAGCCGTCTGACCGATGCATTCAGACAATTTTTTAGTCTGCAGCCCCAAGGTATGATCGGTTCCAGCAACCATCGCCAGCGTCTGTTTTAGTGCAGGAATACCTAGGGGCAAGATCAGACTTGGACACCTTTCCCACCGAAAATCCTCTGGGTTACTGGGTCTTGAGGATGGATCACTGGCCAGAGCTTCCACAGTATGCAATTGAGCTACTGGCCTGTCCTGCATCCAACGTTCTTTCGGAACGCACATTCAGTGCTGCTGGAGGCTTTGTAACCGATCATAGGGTGCGTCTGTCCACCAACTCGGTCGATCAACTGACCTTAATAAAAATTAATCAGTCTTGGATCACCACCAGCTACCAAGCACCTGATGCTGATGTAACCGAATAATTTTTTTTGAAATGTCAGATCCCTTCAAAGACTGCCTATGCTGATGCTGAGTGACTATCCTGTTATACTGAGTGTAACGAGCCCCTGCTCGCTCAGTTCCACTCTCCCGACACTTCTCTGCAGCTATAGAATCAGATTGTAGATCACACGTCTGATTGTTCAGTCATCCGATGCTCCGGGATTAGAACTACAGCTATGTGCCGTTCTAATCCAGTTGTGTAGCTCAGAACAAACACCAGGCAGGCTGTATGTAAGTTCAACCAGGGATCTCCTTTATTGAAAAATACAGGCTCTTTTATACAGTAAAAGAGGAGGTGCATACCTCCGGTTCATATTACTCTGGACATACACCTGTGACCAGAAACCTAATTAACATGGGCTAATAAACTAATCCCTTTAGACAGCCTAGATGACTCAGACATGACCTTTAGGCCAGACTGGCCGTCTTGTAGCTCAGAAAACCCAATCAACATTATCACAATAGCAGAGTTAATTAACACAAACAACAATGGGGATCTAATGACTCTTAGATCCCATACTAGAGACTTATTCACAATACACATTCTAGCAGGCAACAGACAGACAGGTGGCTGGAGAATTGACATCAGCATCTCCTAACAGTATTTGTCCCAGCATTATGAATCAGCCACTATTTCTAATATGGCAAATCCAGGGTCCCCAGAGTCTGTGTATCCTAGGGGACCAGGACCCGAATCCACAGCAACACCACCCCAAGGGTCCCCAGGCACACAGCCCACAAAGAGCACTGTTCCCCCAAATGCCAGGACCCACAATCGAGCGGCAAGAGGCCAGCATTCAGTCCCCTCCAAAAGTCTCTCTCCCGGCTAGGTCTGTCCCATTTCTCCCCTTTTGGCAGGAGACTAACACAGGAGGAGACCCCAGACGGGTTGACTCCGAAGTTAGTCAGTAGTTCCAGTCCTCTAATGCCTGTACCCACACAGTACCCTAAACAAATTGTTCCAAACAAAGCATTACTCACCCAGCCAACCTCTGCCTCTCTCAGAGAACATATCCGCCGCTGGGGAGAGGCCTGGACTGGCCCTTCTCCCTGAAGTGCTTTCTGCCACTGGAGAGAAGACAGGGTGTCTGGGCTCACTCCGTCATGCTGTTGGGGATCTGGGCTGACTGCCCAGCATCCCTGGGGTATAAAGGTGGAGACTGAAGTCCCATCCACCTTCACAGGAAATCCATCCTCTGTTAGTTGAGGGCAGAGTCCAGCAGTATTCGGCCCTGTTGCCAGCCCTTCTGCTGGAAACCCCACACCATCTGCTCCGGCAAACTGTTGGGGCAGGAGGCTGGCTTCCTCCACTCCCAAACTGTGTACCTGCCATTGGGGAGGTGAGTCGGCTGCTTCCTTTTCCATTCCCTCATCTGAATGTTGGGACGATATGTCTGTGGTACTGTCTCCCAGGTGAATGGATCTTTGCATGGGGAGGAAAGACCACTTCCTCCACCCTGGCCAACTGTTGGGGAGGGACGACGAACACTTCCTCTATCTTCTCCCCCTGTATCCTGATCTGCTGCAGGGAAGTGACCACCTCCTTCTCACCCTGTGCCTCCGGAACCACCGCAGGTGTAGGGCAGAGATCTTGGACCCTCTGTCCGGTTGCCAGCGCTTCAGCTGGGGAAGTTCCTTGTAACTTCACAGAAACTTCTGTTGGTGCTGGGCAGAGCACAGTGAAGTTTGGCCCTATTAACAGCTCTTCTTATGCTTGAGGCTCACCAGGTTGTTCTTCCTCAGCAGAAAAGTCTACCAAATCCCCTATCTCTGCAACTGGTGTCTGGGGATAAAGGTTCACCATCTCCTCTCCATGGAACCCAGAAGATGCTATCAGTGCTGGGCAGAGGTTAGCAGAGCTCTGCCCTGTTGTCAGCACTTCAGGTTTGGGGACGGCAATCTTCAGATTTTCCACTGCCGATTCTCTGGCATGCTGCTGGACAGGCACATTCCTCCATCCAAGATCATCTCATGGAGAAACAGAATCATCAAGGTCAGTCAGCACTTGCTGCATCCGCCATAAGACCTCCGCCTCCCTAGCTGTGGGGGCAGGTTGGCAAAGCACACTGTTACTCTGCCACATTGTCAACTCTTCAGCCAGGTTTTCAGAGTTGTCAACTGGTATTTCCTGATAGTCCCAGGCAAAGGGAGCCCCCCCTGCTGCTGAGCAGAGTCTAGCAGCTGTCTGTAGGCCATCTCAAGCTCCCATTCCTGAACGGCCAGAAACTCCAAATCTTCCTGTGCCCAGTGCACTTCCGAGACATTCAGTCTTCGCTCTCTGTGCTCCATTATTTCCTCCAAACGCCACTCCCGATCTCTCCCAAAGTCAGGGTCCTCGGACAGCCCCCAGTACAACAATCCCAGGCCATCATAGTCAAAGCCTTCTGTGGGGTTGTCATCCGCTGTCAACGGGCACACTTGGGCTACATACCACTGGAGGGCTCTGTAGCTCTCGTCCAACCACATTTCTGCCCGGATCAGCCTGCTTAACGCAGCTGTCCACTCCTGGTTCAGCTGTTCCCCCAATAACAGCATTCGCACTTCATACTGCGACCAGTACCTTACATGGATGGAGGGGAGAACTTTTCCCTGGTTTCGCTGCTCACAGGCTAGCACTTTCTTCCAGAGTTCGCAGCGGATGGAATCTAACCATCCTAGCAGGACCTGCTCTGTCACTGGTCCTCTGTGCTTTATCTGCATCTCTCTCAACCTCCTTTTGAATTCCTCTTCAATGGTGGCTGGTATCTGTACCTCTCCTCTCCTGCTATCTGGACCTTGGATCCAGGTGATGGTTTGGATGTGTTCACGGCAAGGAAGCACGATCCCACCATTCCCTCCATGGCTCTCAAGTAAGTCTTTCAGCGTGGCTCTCCTGCAGGCTGGTTTGGAGTGTCCCAGTAACTGGAGAGCAAATCCCACGGCTGCCAACCAATGTAACGAGCCCCTGCTCACTCGGTTCCACTCTCCCGACACTCCTCTGCAGCTATAGAATCAGATTGCAGATTGCACGTCTGATGGTTCAGTCATCCGATGCTCTGGGATTAGAACTACAGCTATGTGCCGTTCTAATCCAGTTGTGTAGCTCAGAACAAACACCAGGCAGGCTGTATGTAAGTTCAACCAGGAATCTCCTTTATTGAAAAATACAGGCTCTTTTATACAGTAAAAGAGGAGGTGCATACCTCCGGCTCATATTACTCTGAACATACACCTGTGACCAGAAACCTAATTAAAATGGGCTAATTAACTAATCCCTTTAGACAGCCTAGATGACTCAGACATGACCTTTAGGCCAGACTGGCCGTCTTGTAGCTCAGAAAACCCAATCAACATTATCACAATAGCAGAGTTAATTAACACAAACAACAATGGGGATCTAATGACTCTTAGATCCCATACTAGAGACTTATTTACAATACACATTCTAGCAGTCAATAGACAGACAGGTGGCTGGAATTGACATCAGCATCTCCTAACAGTATTTGTCCCAGCATTATGAATCAGCCACTATTTCTAATATGGCAAATCCAGGGTCCCCAGAGTCTGTGTGTCCTGGGGGACCAGGACCCAAATCCACAGCAACACCATCCCAAGGGTCCCCAGGTGCACAGCCCACAAAGAGCACTGTTCCCCCAAATGTCAGGGCCCACGATCGTTCGGCAAGAGGCCAGCATTCAGTCCCCTCCAAAAGTCTCTCTCCCGGCTAGGTCTGTCACACTGAGTAATTATCTTCTTCCTCCTCAATAATCATGATGATAGCTTGTAAGAACATTTTTGGTTCTGGGCACCGCCAGTCCCGCCACCAGTGCCTAAGGCCCAATTTTGCAGCCCCTGTTTAACAGGGGCATGTAATTGCAATTTTCCATGCAATTCTTTGCAGCAGGGCTAGTTCCTGTGCTCCAACTAGAGTATCTGTGAGGGGTTGCAGTGTTGTGGCACCAGCACCAGTGCCTAAGGCCCAATTTTTCAGCCCCTGTTTAACAGGAGCGTGTAAATACAATTTTTGATGCAATTCTTTGCATCAGGGCTAGTTCCTGCACTCTAACTAGAGTATCTGTGAGGGGTTGCAGTGTTGTGGTACCAGCACCAGTGCCTAAGGCCCAATTTTTCAGCCCCTGTTTAACAGGGGCATGTAATTACAATTTTTGATGCAATTCTTTGCAGCAGGGCTAGTTCCTGCGCTCCAGCTAGAGTATCTGTGAGGGGCTGCAGTGTTGTGGCACCAGCACCAGTGCCTAAGGACCAATTTTTCAGCCCCTGTTTAACAGGGGCGTGTAATTGCAATTTTTGATGCAATCCTTTGTAGCAGGGCTAGTTCCTGCGCTCCAACTAGAGTATCTGTGAGGGGTTTCAGTGTTGTGGCACCAGCACCAGTGCCTAAGGCCCAATTTTTCAGCCCCTGTTTAACAGGGGAACGTAATTACAATTTTGATGCAATTCTTTGCAGCAGGGCTAGTTCCTGAGCTCCAACTAGAGTATCTGTGAGGGGTTCCAGTGTTGTGGCACCAGCACCAGCGCCTAAGGCCCAATTTTTCAGCCCCTGTTCAACAGGGACATGTAAATAGAATTCTTGATCTAATATTTTACAGCAGGGCCCGTTTCTGCGCCCACCAAGAGTATATGTGAGGACTTACAGTGTTGTGGCACCAGCACCACCACCACCAAAGGCCCAATTTGTCTGCCTCTGTTCAACAGGGGCATGTGATTACAATTCTTGATCTAATATTTCACAGCAGGGCCCTGTGAGGGCTTACAGTGTTGTGGCCACAACAACACCTAAGGCCCAAATTTCTGCGGAGTATATAGGGCAGGCCCCTACTTTCAAACATCCAACTTACAAATGACTCCTACTTGCAAACGGAAGGAGACAACAGGAAGTGAGATGAAATCTACCCCTAGGAAGGGAAATTCTCTCCTGTAAGAGTTAATATGGGAAAAACTTTTCTCCTTTCCACTGATGCCCCACACCTTTCCTTTTTTAATTTGGGTTCCCCTTAATATCCATACAAGACCCAAAGGGCCTGGTAATGGACTGGGGGGTACTCATGCCGTTTGTCTCACTGATTTTCATCCATATTGCCAGGACCTGACATTACATTAAAGCCGCAAACAGTTTTAAATGACTTTTTTCCTTTAAAAATGACATTTTGTGCAGGGACTGTTCTAAGCACGGGAAACACGCGCCACTTTACAGGCATACTATAGACACCCCCCAGGTACGATATTTAAAGGAATATTTCACTTTTTTTACTGCTTTCGAAAAATCGGCCGTTTTAAAACGTTTTTTTGCATTGATACATGTCCCCTGGGGCAGGACCCGGGTCCCCAAACCCTTTTTAGGACAATACCATGCAAATTAGCCTTTAAAATGAGCACTTTTGATTTTGAACATTTGAGTCAGTTCCATAGACGTCAATGGGGTTCTAACGTTCGTGCAAAGTTTCGGTCCGTTCGCAGGTTCTGGTGTGAACTGAACCGGGAGGTGTTCGGCTCATCCCTAATTGTGACTCCTGCAGAAAATTATTCCCTGCCAGGGTATCACCTCTGTTCCAACCTGTACACAGAACCAGGTGCATCTTACAGGCTGCAGGCTCTGGGCAAGCAATAGCAGAATAAGCTCTCATAAGGAAACATCAGAAAAGCAAACATTAAAAGCTCAAGGAAGAGGGGCAGTAGCAAAGCTGGCTGTATTAAGACACTGGGGTTGATTTACTAAGAAGAGTGCATTGTGCCAGTTCATACCTTAATTGGTGCGCTGGAAAAGTCATTAATCGCACATGCGAACCGGCGCACTTTGAAGCGCAAAATGATAATAAATATGTAAACTGCAACTGGTGCTAGGGTAACTGCGGTTTTCTCATTGATAATAGCACACTCCCAATATAATTGGTTAATTTCATCTCATTGGATGTGTCTTGTTAGGCAATTAGTAGGTGTTCTCAGTTAATTAACCCTTTTGATGCTAATCTCATTCCTATTACTTCTAATAGATCTTTGAAATGTGTTTTTTTTCCATTTTTACCCAAATCTTTCAATACATTACAGAGAAGTGTTTCTAAACCCAATAAGTTAATATTTTCAGATCTTGATTTTTAAAGGTGACCATACACTGCAACCAGTTAGATCTTTAAAAAAAAGTGATTTATTGCAAGAGCCTGTTTGATTTCCTATAATTTGAATTCATTGTTCAAGTGCATCTTCCTATTACCTATTTTGCCAAAATATTGAGTTGTACAGAGATTGGCCAAACAGATTGCATAGTGCATGACCATATTAAGTGCCAAATTTGGAATGTAGATGTGCCATGACCCACTTGTATTTTCCTAACAATATTTATTGTGCTTTATACAAGGCGCATGAGAAACCACCTTTTTTCAAGACATGCTACAGTGATCAGGAATCTTCAATCCACGGCTCTCCAGCTGTTGCAAAACTACACATCCCATGAGGCATTGTAAAACTCTGACAATCACAGACATGGCTAGGCATGATGGGAATTGTAGTTTGAAGACCCCTGTGCTAGACCATTATTATGCCTCCAGAATTGGGAGTGTGGCATTTACCCAACTTCTCCCTGCTGATGGACACAAGAACCTACATCTATACATATATATTTGGGCAGCACAGTGGTGTAGTGGTTCGCACTTTCACCTAGGAGCAAAAAGGGTCGCTGGTTTCAATCCCGCCCACGACACCATCTGCCTGGGGTTTGCATGTTCTCCCTGTGTCTGCGTGGGTTTACTCCAGTTTCCTCCCACACTCTAAAAACATGCTGGTAGGTAAATTGGATCCTGTCTAAATTAGCCCTAATATGTATGAATGTGTGGGACCCACACAAACACCACCCCATGTTAAAAAAAAAAATCTTAATTTGCAAATAAGGATCATCTCTTCCTCAGAGAACAGTGAGCGGGGCATGGTGGTGGGAAGAAATTAGCAGCAGTACAAGCAACTTCTTGGAGGAGCGTGATGTCATTCCTGTGTGCTGGCCACCGCTTCCGGGATCCAGAACCATAATGCGCCATGGGTACATAACTCCGCATCTAGCTGCAGGAACCCAATTTTTAGGAAAATAATAGTAAAGCAGATGCAAATTTCCAGGACTGGACTAGCAAATGTTTCTAGTTAAAGGCAACTGGTGTTTTCTATTAAACAAGGTCTAAATGGGCCATTGACATGCATCACAGTTGAACTTAGGAATGTGTCTTTGCAAAGTTAAACTAAATGAAATCCTTTCTTATTTTTGCTTGAGGATAGAGTGCAGAGTGATTAGAAGTCTTGTCAGTTTTGGGGAAGTCTGCACCCCTGATAGGGTGAAGACACCTCCCAAATTTTGCCAGTTTCTCCTTCAAATTTATTCACTTCTTGTCACATAGCCAAACAGGAAGTGACGGTAAAACCCTACCAATGTCTTTCCTTGGGGACACACAGGTCAATCTAAATAGTTTCCCCATTAGGTAAATTGCACTCTAGCATTTTGTTGTGTACACCCCAAATTATTAGGTATCTTGGACTTTGGGGTTTATTTACTAAAGGCAAATCCACTTTGCACTACAAGTGCACTGGGAAGTGCAGTTGCTGGAGATCCAAGGGGGACATGCAAGGAGAATAAAAAAGCAGCATCTTTGCTTCTACATGATTGGATGATAAAACCACCAGTGCTTTCCCTCAGATTTACAGCGAGTACACTTGTATTGCAGAGCGGATTTGCCTTTAATAAACCACAAAATACCTAATACAAAGTGCTAAAGTGCAATTTGCCTAATGGGGACACTAGGAAAGACATTGGTAGGGTTTTACCCTCACTGTTTGGCTATGTAACAGGAAGTGAAGCCAATTTTCAGAAAAGGGACACAAAGCCCAACCTAAAGAAAGGCAAACTGTCAGAAACCATGAACCAGACTGAGACAGAAGTACAGTAATATCACACTTGTTTATTAACAAAAATAAAAAGGTAAATAGAGTAAGCATAGTCAAAGCATAGCCAGAGTCCAGTAACCAGATCGGGTAGTCAGCCAAGCCAGAGTTCAGCAACCAGATTGGGTAATCAGCCAAGCCAGAGTTCAGTAACCAGATCGGGTAATCAGCCAGGCCAGAAGTCAGGGATCCAAGTAGAGGAACAGCAAGCAGGATAAGGAGCCAGAAGGGATGTCAGCAAAGCCAGTCTTTAAACAGGAATGCAGGGGATGGTTTCTTGTGATGTGACCAAGGTGAAGGCAGGAATGAAGTGAGCTGGAGATCTTTAAGTAGGTGGGACTGACGAGCAGATCCACAACAGCTGGTTAACTGTGGAGAGAGATGAGAGCTGCCAATTAGCCAACAGCTGAGCGGCCAGCTCAGAGAAGGAAGGGCTGAGCCAGCCCTGACAGTACCCCCCTCCTCAACGACCCCTCCCCCTCAGAGGACCACCAGGCTTGAGGGGAAAACATTGATGGAAATCACGGAGGAGGGCAGGAACATGTACGTCCGAGGATGAGACCCAGGAACGTTCCTCCAGACAGTACCCCTGCAAATGCACCAGGTACTGTATGCACCCACAGAACCTACGGGAGTCAACAATGGATTGTACCTCATACCCCTCATGGTTCTCAACCTGTATAGGGTTGAGAAGCCACTGGGTTAATCCTGCGAAGGAAATAAAACGGCCCAATAAACCGAGGTGCGAACTTCAGTGAGGGAACACAAAGTCGGAGGTTACGAGATGACAGCCAGACCCTGTCCCCAACCTGGTAGGAAGGTGCAGGCAGGCGTCTGCGGTCAGCATGGAGTCTGTACCTATCATTAGCATGACACAAATCCTCCTGGACTTGTGCCCAAGTGGAACGAAGACCACAGAGATGCTCCTCTAGCGCAGGAATACACTGCGGAACAAACGAGTCAGGCAACATGGAAGGTTGGAAACCATAATTCGCCATAAACTGAGACAATCAGGAAGCAGAATTCAAGGCACTGTTGTGAGCAAACTCTGCCCATGGTAATAGGTCTGACCAGTTGTGATGGTCAGAAATATAGCAACGTAGGAATTGCTCCAAAGACTGATTGGCTCATTCTGCAGCCCCATTAGACTGCGGGTGATACGCAGAAGAGAAAGCAAGCTGAATTCCCAGCTGTGCACAAAAGGCTCACCAGAACCGGGACACAAACTGACTACCCCTGTCCTAGACAATCACCTTGGGTAGCCCATGTAAGCGAAAGATCTCCCGAGCAAAAATGGAAGCCAGTTCCTTAGAAGTGGGCAACTTCTTAAGTGTAATACAATAACACATCTTTGAGAACCGGGCAGCCACCATAAGGATAACTGTGTTGCCTTGGGAGTTGGGCAACTCCACAATGAAATCCATAGATAGGTGGGTCCAGGGCCTCTCTCCATTGGGTATGGGTTGTAGGAGGCCCACTGGAAGGTGTCGTGGAGTCTTACTCTGAGCACACACAGAACAGGCAGCTACGAAGGCAGTTACATCAGCACATAGACTAGGCCACCAGAATTGTTGGGAAATGGCCCAAACTAGTTGATACTTACCAGGGTGGCCAGCTGCCTTGGGAAAATGGTAAGTCTGCAGCATGGCAGTACAGAGACTTTCTGGGAAAAAGCAGCGGTCACAAGGTTTTTCAGGAGGAGCATCGACCTGAGCAACAAGAATTTTGTCACCCAAAGGAGAAGTAAGACTGGTGCGAACCGTAGCCAGAAAACGATTGAGACCCCCTATAATCAATACAAGGTCTCAGTTCATTGCTCCTCTTCTTCACAAAGAAGAAACCAGAACCAGCAGGAGACAAGGATTTGCGGATGAAACCCCAAGAAAGTGCATCTGCAACATTCTCTTCCATGGCTTTATCCTCTAAGACCGACAAAGGGTAAACCCGGCCACAAGGGGGAGTAGCACCAGGTTGAAGGTCAATTGAGCAATCAAACGGCCGGTGTGGAGGCAAACTACCGGCTTGACCCTTGTCAAAGACATCACTAAAATCACGGCACTCCTCCGGCAGGGAGGAGAGTGAAGAGGTACACAGGACCTTGGCTACCTTCTGGAAGCATGTTTCACTGCATTGTGGTGACCAGGAGAGAACCTCAGCACAAGCCAATCAAAAGAAGGGTTGTGCCTCTGTAACCAAGGATAACCAATAACCAGAGGAAACTTAGGAGAGGAAATCACTTGGAATTCGATTATTTCATGGTGAAGAGCCCCTACGGCCATAGACAACGAAACTGTCTCATGAGTCACATGGGCAGGCTGTAGAGGCAGCATCAATGAAGAGGCCTGCAGCCCCAGAGTCGATTAGAGCCTGTATCTTGATAGACGACTTAGCCCAAGAAAGGGTGACTGAAACCAGGGGCTTATCCTTCTGGATAACTGGGGATGACACAACACCACCTAAGGTCTGTCCATGACAGGACCTCAAGGTTCGGGTGTTCCCAGGACGGGTAGGACAAGACTTCAAAAAGTGACCTGCCTGGCCACAATAAAGGCACAATCTCTCACTCCTCATAAAGGCCCTCTCATCCACAGAGACACGCGTGAAGCCCAAGTGCATGGATTCATCTTCACTGACAGACTCAGTACCAGGAGGCATGGGAGGTGAGGGAGGCATGGGTGAGACTGCAAAGCTCGGAGGCAAACGTGCAGGAGGCTTCTGCAAGTGCTTTTTAAAAGAAAGTCTTTCTCTGAGTCTGGAGTCAATGAGGATGGCAAACAAGATCAAGCTCTCCAGCTCAGTGGGTATATCTCGAGCTGTTATCTCATCCTTTATGGAATCCGAGAGACCATGAGAAAAAGCAGCCACGAGGGCCTCATTGTTCCAAGCAACCTCTGCTGCCAGAGTACAGAACTCAATGGCATAGTCGGCAACGGTTCTCGTACTCTGTTTGATGGACATGAGGCACTTGGCAGCAGAAGCGGAGCATGCGGGAATGTCAAATACCCTTTTAAAGGAGGCCACAAGCTCAGGGTAACTCAAGACAACAGGTTTTTGCGTCTCCCATAGAGGGTTAGCCCAGGCCAAGGCTCTCTCAGAAAGCAAAGATATCATGAACCCTACTTTGCTTCTGTCCGTGGGAAACGCCTGGGGCAGCATCTCAAAGTATATCTCAACTTGGTTGAGAAACCCTCTGCAGTGAACTGGATCACCCCCAAATCGCTGGGGAAGCAGGGAAGAACCAGACATACCTCTTATAGAGGTAATACTCAAGGCGGGTGCCTGCAGAGAGACTGGCGCAGCAGCAGGGACGGCCTGCAACTCAGGTTGTACTGGAGCAGCCACAGTGGGAGTTTCCAGGTGAGCTGTGTGACTCAGGAGTGTTTGTAATGCCATGGCAAACTGATCCATGCGGTGATCTTGCTCATCCAACCTGGAAAAAATATTACCAACAAGTGGATTGACTGTATCTTCTGAATTCATGGCCTTCGCCTACTGTCAGAAACCATTAACCAGACTGAGACAGAAGTACAGTAAAATCACACTTGTTTATTAATAAAAATAAAAAGGTAAATAGAGTAAGCGTAGTCAAAGCATCGCCAGAGTCCAGTAACCGGATCGGGTAGTCAGCCAAGCCAGAGTTCAATAACCAGATTGGGTAATCAGCCAAGCCAGAGTTCAGTAACCAGATCAGGTAATCAGCCAGGCCAGCAGTTAGGGATCCAAATAGAGGAACAGCAAGCAGGATAAGGAACCAGAAGGGATGTCAGCACAGCAAGTCTTTAAACAGGAACGCAGGAGATGGTTTTTTGTGATGTGACGAAGGCGAAGGCAGGAATGAAGTGAGCTGGAGATCTTTAAGTAGGCGGACTGACGAGCAGATTCACAACAGCTGGTTAACTGTGGAGAGAGATGAGAGCTGGCAATTAGCCGACAGCTGAGCGGCCAGCTCAGAGAAGGAAGGGCTGAGCCAGCCCTGACACAAGCAGAGGTTCTAACACTCGGTTTCCCTAAAATGCCCACAATTAGAATAGGATTGTCTTGAGCTAGATTTTAACTCAGTGCTCTAAATCAGTACTTCTCAACCATGTCCTCAAGTACCCCCAACAGGCCATGTTTGCAGGTTTTTCCTTATCTTGAACAGATGCTTTAAATCACAGTCAATGGCTTGGCATTTTGGACAGCTATTTTAACTAAGATAAATTCCCAAAACATGTCCTGTAGGGGGTACTTGAGGACCGAGGCTGAGAACCATTGCGCTAAAATGGAAAACTGAATACTTACCTCTGTAATTTTCCTTTCCTGGTGCCTATCAATGGCAGTATATGGACAATCCATGCATAAGCTACCATGAAGGCACCAGGAAAGTAGCCTTTAGACAAACTTTTTTTCTTGTTTTGCCATGCCAATCAGCCTAGTTAAGCTGCAGCTGGGAAATCTGTTGCATGAAAATTAACAAACACACATAAAACATAAAAATTTGCTACAAATTGTATTGGTCAACAAAACAGGACTTGGAAAAGGACAAGAGCAAAAAACACTTGTATGTTAATTTGAGACAATAACAGAATATGGTTTTGAGGTCTGACCATTTTGCAGAGGAAATTAACAGGAGTTAAAATGACTGCGCCAGCAAACAGACATCTATTAAGGATTTAAACATTTATTAGTCACAACATCTTGAGGAAGATTTTGCAAAATAATGCAGCACAGACAATTAAATCAAAGTGAAACTACCTACAAATGATACACATTAACAACATCAAAAATATTTCAAGGGAAAATACCCCCCCACCCAAAAAAATACAATAAACCAAAGTAAAAAAACTTGCTCTAAAACATATTTGTTTGCAAAGACATAACACACATACAAAGAGAAAATACATGTGTTACAAACTCTATAAGGAAACCCAAATGTACTCTCTTTCCAGCCCTACACACAATCTTGCACTTTTCAGGGCATGGTAAAGAATGCTGCAAGCTTTATATAACATAGGTTTGTGTGCTAATGAGGCAATTGAAAACGCATGCACAGTCCATGAAACACACAAAATGCAAGTTCACCCAATGTAGAGACAGAACTTCAAAGTGGATACACCTGTTAAGGATGTCCTTAAATTACTAACCCAAAAAACACACTCTCTGAGCATGCCCAGAAACATCCAAGTGCTGTTCCCACACAAAAAGCTAAAAAAAAAATCAAAGACCCTGAGCATGCACAGACCAACCCATATGCATTTCACACACCAAAAGGCACAGGAAAAAATCAAAGTCCCTGACCATGCCCAGACTAACCCAAATGCAGCTAGCACAATTTAAGCCACCCCTCATCTGAAATTAAGCACATCATCCAGCATGCTACAAAATTACAGATGGAACAAACACCCCCGATCGAGGGGGGCAAACAAAGAACCTTACAAGGGCAAAAGTTATACAACAAACACCATTGCAGTCTAAGGGAACTGACTTGTTAATTTTGCTAGTCCCCACTTGGCTGGCTTATCTTCTAAGAAGGTAAATTAGTCGTGGAGGACACAGCTGGCAGTAGGCACCAATCCCCAATTAAACATAAAGATACGAAGGAGATGGGGAGTGGGGATTTTGGGGTGCCAAATAAGATCACATGTATTCGATAACAAATATATATTTTATTTTTGTTTTAAATGGTAAAACAAAAAATTTACATAAAAACAGTAGACACAGGCATGTACAGATACTGATGGTAAGATATTTAAACAAGACAACCAGACTACGCCCGACATGTTTCGCCCATGGTTCAGGCTTCTTCAGGGAGGGGGCTGTCTTTACGGAGATACAGGCCTTCTGAAAAGGACAACATACAAGCACAAAAAGATAAAATATCAATGGAGAGGTGTATACAATTTAGAAATTTTTGGTAAATGGACACTGAATGATCAAATCCAAATAAATATAGGTGCAAAACAAGTGTGTAAATAAATATATTTATATGCACCTGTGTCTCCGATCCCAGAGCAGTGCTACATTCCCGATCTATCCCAAGTAATGGGGGCAGCAATCCCGTCACAGTCTAACCCTCAACCAACTAGATAGGTCAGGACCGCAGGCGAATGGGGGTCACAGAGGGAATATAAAGACCAGCTAGAAACGATATATAAGGGATCAAATAGGTTATGGCGAGTGTTGTATAACTATTAGTTCAAAAGTCTTTATATATATATAAAATACAGTAGCAGTTGCTATTCAAATAAATGAAAACAGGACAATAAACTTACACTATTGACTCTAAAAGAGCTCAAACCCGAGGGACTTGGTAGAATCACCTCACTGAGCAGGGAATGGTCTGATACATAAGAGAATAAAGTAAAAAAATGAAAGATAAGTAAATGGTGATCAAAAAGGGAAGAACCAGCACTTTAACCAATGATGATGTCGCAAATAACATCTTACGAAGCCTGAGTAGTCAAGATAGGACAACACGGCGTTAAGATGTAGATGTGAGGGGTCTCAAGCAAACAAGAATACTGCAGAGAGATATACCTTAGACCAAGCAGAGGCACTTCTTGTCCCTGGGGGGCTCCAGCAGCATGTAAACGCCGGTGCTGCAGCGTTATATACCCTCCATACGGTCCCGAAGGGGCGGAAGAGGACATCAAGCTGTGTCGCACCTGCGCAGTGCATTATCACACAGCTCCGTCCATCGCCGCCGGGTCCTAGGACTCGGAGACCGGGCGGAGTGGGACAGCTCCCTCTTGTGGTGGTAAGGGGAGGGAGGAAAGTCATCCCTGGGAATCAGGGAGATGTGATGCAGGGTGCGCAGAGCGGCACAGAGTGACGGGCGTCCAGCTGTGAGGCAGGGACACCCTGGGCGTCCATGTGACCTCCAAGAAAATGCCCAAAGAGTCAGACCGTCGTGTGGCCAGGGGACATGGGCAGGAGCTATCACTCACTCCAGGGAAAACATATGGGACAGGAACAATGTCATAGGCATTAAGAAGACACAGGTGCATTTAAAAAAAAATATATATGTATATAAACATAACGGTGCAGACAAAAACAGCCTTTCAAGATAATCAACAAGCATCGATACACCATATAAATAAGACATACCAAGCATATAACATGTAGGTAAGTCTATAAGTGATTGAGGGTTCATTTTAAATAGAAAATAACTAAAGGGATTACACAGATTCAAATAAAAATAAACTAGAAAACTAAGTTATGATCTAGGTATATTAGATATCCTATTGATTGATAATGAGTAGGATGATCCTCAACTTATTAATAATATCAAATAGCAGTTAGAGGGGGATAATGGCTAAAAGATGAGGGGAAAAGAAAGGAAGAGAGGGGGAGAAAGGGGGGGGAAGGAAGGAAAGGAAGGGACGGGGAGTGGGAAGAAAAAAAATTATATATATATATATATATATATATATATATATATATATATATATATGTATATATATATATATATATATATATATATATATATATATATATATATATATATTTATACACATATACATATATATAATGGAGGGAAGGAAGGGAGAGGAAGAGGAAAGGGAAAGGGAAGGGGAAAGAAAGAATGGGGGGGAAGGGAAGGGGGGGAGGGAAAAGGGGGGGGAGAAAAGGGAAGAAGGAGAGAAACAGGGGGGGGGGGGAGGGGAAGGGGAGAGAGAGAAAGAGAAATAACAGAGGGTAACAAAGAGACCTTATAGGAAGGGTTTGAAACTCAGCATTTCATTTAAACCAGGGTAAGCCGTGGCTTTCAAAAGGTGAATCCAATGGGATTCTAGTTGTAACAATTTCTGATTATTGCTACCTCCTCTAATGTCCGGCGGAATATGTAAGTCCTCATGGGTGCCCAACCAAATAATCAAAATATCATCAATGTAACGATGAAACGTTACTACTTTATCAAGGTTTTGGTGATATCTTCTCTGGAAAAAAGTTCCCTCTCCCACCCCCCCAGGTGCAGGTTAGCATACGAAGGGGCACAACGTGTCCCCATCGCAACCCCCTGCACCTGGAGGTAGTGGGAGGAACCAAAAACAAATACGTTTCTGGTAAGTATAAACTTCAATAGCTCAAGTATGAATTTTTTATAGAGGTCAGCACTCTGTCCACGTTCACATAGTTGTTCAGCCACTACTGATAATCCTTTCTCATGCGGAATCACATTATAAAGGCTCTCAACATCTATGGTAACTAGCCAGGCGTCCTCTGGAACAGAGATGCCTTCTAAGATTTTAATGAGGTCAATAGCATTCTGTACATAGGAAAATAGTGCCTTGACATGAGAATTAAGGTAGGTGTCAATCAAACTACTGGCATTTTCGGTTAAGCAACCGCAGCCCGAAATAATGGGGCGATCTGGGGGATGAGTTAGTGATTTGTGAACTTTTGGCAAAGTGTAGAATGTTGCAATCTTGGGTTCTTGTATATTTAAAAATGTCCAGGTGGGTTTGCCAATCAAGTTTCCAGAGAGAGCTTTACTGATAATATGTTTGCATTCTCTACAGTACGATTCAATGATGGTACGGGAAATCGGTCTGTACCACTTACGGTTTTGTAGAATATGCAAACACATTTGTTCATAATCAAAGCAATTAATTATTACTAGATTTCCACCTTTATCGGCCGGCTTGATTATAATCTCAGTATTATTTTGTAAGTTCGTTAGGGCTTTCTGAAGTGGGGGAGAGAGATTGCCAGGACCAGATCTGGACCAAGTCATCTCTTCCACCTCCTTGGTTGTCTGCAAGACAAATGCCCAAATATTTGGCCATTTGCCCAAATTGGGAACATTTCTTGATTTAGGTTTAAATAACTGGGGGGAGGAAAAATATGAGCGGGAGAGGTCCCCTGTTTGTTAGGGGGAGTGTTGACAGGGGAGTCAACAGACTCACCATCCTCTTCCCAAAGTTCCATTAATTCATGTAATGCCTGAATTTCTCAAATAGTGAGATCTTTTAAACTAGTAGATGTGGTTACATGATCCACATTCACTGGTTTGTGGTAGATAGTCTTAAACAGAAGCCGATGGGCAAATAAATGGATATCCTTGATAACTTCAAAACGGTCAACATTGGTATCAGGGCAGAATATTAATCCCAGTTGTAGAACACTAAGTTCATCATTGGTTAATGAATGAGAAGAAAGATTCAAAATCTGAAATGTATTATTTTCGTCAGAGATTGTACTGGAAAAACTTACGGTTTTACTGGATTTTGTGATTTGGGTGTTCCCAGAGGTAAAAAAATGGACGCCAATTTGGGATCTGGTTTTATAGGTAGTGAGATCGAATCGCTTACCTTCGTAGGTTTGATAGAAGGTGCCATAGTCGAAGAGGAAGAGACAAGGAGCCCATAGAACCCATAGTTTTGGATCCACGAGTGCCGCGTATGCCTTTAATAGACTTGTGAGGAGTGTTCAAGCGTGGTTGTGAGGTTTTAGGATGAACTACTGGTGACTCATGCTCCTGCGTCGAAGCCGGTGCATAGTTGGTGTTGTCAAAAAATGAAGTGTTGGAATCTCCTTTACGTTTTTTTGATACTCGCTCGTTCTCGATGTCTTTGTATACGGTAGATTGACTAGAGGGTACAGGAGAGATAGAACAAACATCAGATACATGAGTATTGGTATTTTGTCGTGCACGATTATTAGTTTTGGTAGGCTGTCTAGACTGAGTTGATTGATTCCATTTATAGGCGAAACCCATATCATAAGTTGACTGGTTCCTTGAAAATTTAGTTTCTTTGTTATTGATAATCTCTATGGTATATTGTTCAATGTGTTCCCTCAATTCGTGCTCCTTATCAAGAAAGGAGGGCAGATTGGTCAGAGACTCATGTTCAGTATACCATTTATTGATTGTTTCATCTACTTCATTAAGTTCAATTTCATATTGGGCGCACAGTAATGTCATTATTTCAAATGAACAAGACTGTAAATTGGATTGCCATTTACTTTTCAGAGTGTCATCTATTTTTTTGAGATTAAGAAAAATTTGAATCCTCAATCCCCAAGGGGTAATCTGGTTTTCAATATATTTCTCAAAGCATTTCTTGTGCCAGAAGATCCTGACTTTCTTTTCTAATGATCTCTGAAGTTTGGCAAAAGATTTATCTAGGGTGGCCTCCCTGGATCCCACTGAACCCTGTGAAAGATGTATTTTGGTCATGAAACCCTCCCAATCTTCCCCACAAAATTTGGCCATAGTAATAACCCAGAAAGGTACAAACATAAAAAGGAAAAAGAAAAAAGTTTTATCAAAGGGTAATAAACAATATAAATCCTTTAATATATAGACCAAGGCTCTATAAGATAAAAAGAGATATTTTTTTCAGACAGAATATATTTGTTTAACAAAAGATGTCTATATCTCTTATTTCTCAATGTGGATAATTAGAAGACCTATTTCAGATTTTGCAAATGGTCGCCAATAGAGAAAATACATGCAATATATTATTAAGAAAATTTACATATTTAAAAATGTATAAATATTATTTAAAGAATACATATGAACTTTTTCAAAAAGGAATAAATGTAAGGATAGCTGCTCAAACCACGGTCTAGGGGTGGTGTGGTACAACACCAAAGATGAATAAGAAGGTAAATTAGTCGTGGAGGACACAGCTGGCAGTAGGCACCAATCCCCAATTAAACATGAAGATATGAAGGAGACGGGGAGTGGGGATTTTGGGGTGCCAAATAAGATCACATGTATTAGATAAAAAATATATATATTTTATTTTTGTTTTAAATGGTAAAACAAAAACTGTACATAAAAACAGTAGACACAGGCATGTACAGATACTGATGGTAAGATATTTAAACAAGACAACCAGACTACGCCCGGCATGTTTTGCCCATGGTTCGGGCTTCTTCAGGGGAGGGCTGTCTTTACGGAGGTACAGGCCTTCTGAAAATGACAACATACAAGCACAAAAAGAGATGGGGGGGGATAATATAAATAAGTGATAAAATATCAATGGAGAGGTGTATACAATTTAGAAATTTTTGGTAAATGGACACTGGATAATCAGATCCAAATAAATATAAGTGCAAAACAAGTGTGTAAATAAATATATTTATATGCACCTGTGTCTACGATCCCAGAGCAGTGCTACATTCACGATCTATCCCAAGTAATGGGGGCAGCAATCCCGTCACAGTCTAACCCTTAACCAACTAGATAGGTCAGGACCGCAGGCGAGCGGGGGGTCACAGAGGGAATATAAAGACCAGCTAGAAAAGATATATAAGTGATATAAGGGGTCAAATAGGTCATGGCGAGTGTTGTATAACTATTAGTTCAAAAGTCTTTATATATATAAAACACAGTAGCAGTTGCTATTCAAATAAATGAAAACAGGACAATAAACTTACACTATTGACTCTAAAAGAGCTCAAACCTGAGGGACTTGGTAGAACCACCTCACTGAGCAGGTAATGGTCTGATACATAAGAGAATAAAGTAAAAAAAATGAAAGATAAGTAAATGGTGATCAAAAAGGGAAGAACCAGCACTTTAACCAATGATGATGTAGCAAAAAACATCTTAAGAAGCCTGAGTAGTCAAGATAGGAAAACCCAGTGTTAAGATGTAGATGTGAGGGGTCTCAAGAAAACAAGAATACTGCAGAGAGATATACCTTAGACCGAGCAGAGGCACTTCTTGTCCCTGGGGGCTCCAGCAGCATGTAAACGTTGGAGCTGCGGCGTTATATATCCTCCATCCCGTCCCGAAGGGCCGGAAGCGGACGTCGAGCTGTGTCGCACCTGCGCAGTGCATCATCACACAGCCCCGGGCTCATTTCCTTGTAAAAAATGTGACCAATGTCGCTTTATGTTAAATCTTCAAGAAATTCATTTGCCGAATGGTCAAATCCACAGGATCAACTATAGAGTGACGTGCCAAACTCCTGGGGTGGTCTATTTAATGTAATGTACCTGCAAGTGCTTCTACGTAGGGAAGACAAAACGCATCTTCTCAAAGCGAATTAATGACCATATCTCACTCATTAAAAAACGGAGAATGGAAACTCCAATCAGTCGCCATGTAGGACTGTATCATGGCTTCCGCTTGGATACCATCAAATTCATGGTGTTAGAACATATTCCGCCGGACATTAGAGGAGGTAGCAATGATCAGAAATTGTTACAACTAGAATCCCATTGGATTCACTTTTTGAAAGCCATGGCTTACCCTGGTTTAAATGAAATGCTGAGTTTCAAACCCTTCCTATAAGGTCCCTTTGTTACCCTCTGTTATTTCTCTTTCTCTCCCTCCCCTTCCCATCTCCCCCGTTTTTCCCCCCTGTTTCTCTCCTTCTTCCTTTTTCTCCCCCCTTTTTCCTCCCCCCCCTTCCCCCCCCCCATTCTTTCTTTCCCTTTCCTTCCCTTTCCCTTCCTTCTCTCCATTATATATATGTGTATGTATGTATATATATATATATATATATATATATATATATATATATATATATATATATATATATATATACATTTTTTTTTTTCTTCCCCCTCCCCGTCCCTTCCTTTCCTTCCTTCTCTCCCCCCCCTTCTCCCCCTCTCTTCCTTTCTTTTGCCCTCATCTTTTGGCCATTATCCCCCTCTAACTGCTATTTGATATTATTAATAAGTTGAGGATCATCCTACTCATTATCAATCAATAGGATATCTAATATACCTAGATCATAACTCAGTTTTCTAGTTTATTTTTATTTGAATCTGTGTAATCCCTTTAGTTATTTTCTATTTAAAATGAACCCTCAATCACTCATAGACTTACCTACATGTTATATGCTTGGTATGTCTTATTTATATGGTGTATCGATGCTTATTGATTATCTTGAAAGGCTGTTTTTGTCTGCACCGTTATGTTTATATACATATATATTTTTTTTGTAAATGCACCTGTGTCTTCTTAATGCCTATGACATTGTTCCTGTCCCATATGTTTTCCCTGGAGTGAGTGATAGCTCCTGCCCATGTCCCCTGGCCACACGACGGTCTGATGCTTTAGGCATTTTCTTGGAGGTCACATAGACGCCCGGGGCATCCCTGCCTCACAACTGGACGCCCGCCACTCTGTGCCGCTCTGAGCACCCTGCATCGCATCTCTCTGATTCACAGGGATAACTTTCCTCCCTCCCCTTACCACCACAAGAGGGAGCTGTCCCACTCCGTCCGGTCTCCGAGTCCTAGGACCCAGCGGCAACGGATGGAGCTGTGTGATGATGCACTGCGCAGGTGCGACACAGCTCGACGTCCGCTTCCGGCCCTTCGGGACCGGATGGAGGGTATATAACGCCACAGCTCCGGCGTTTACATGCTGCTGGAGCCCCCCAAGGACAAGAAGTGCCTCTGCTCAGTCTAAGGTATATCTCTCTGCAGTATTTTTGTTTGCTTGAGAGCCTTCATATCTACATCTTAACGCCGGGTTGTCCTATCTTGACTACTCAGGCTTCTTAAGATGTTTTTTGCTACATCATCATTGGTTAAAGTGCTGGTTCTCCCCTTTTTGATCACCATTTATTTATCTTTCATTTTTTTATTTTATTCTCTTATGTATCAGACCATTCCCTGCTCAGTGAGGTGATTCTACCAAGTCCCTCAGGTTTGAGCTCTTTTAGAGTCAATAGTGTAAGTTTATTGTCCTGTTTTCATTTATTTGAATAGCAACTGCTACTGTATTTTATATATATAAAGACGTTTGAACTAATTGTTATACAACACTTGCCATGACCTATTTGACCCCTTATATATCTTTTCTAGCTGGTTTTTATATACCCTCTGTGACCCCCGCTCGCCTGCGGTCCTGACCTATCTAGTTGGTTGAGGGTTAGACTGTGATGGGATTGCTGCCCCCATTACTTGGGATAGATCGGGAATGTAGCACTGCTCTGGGATTGGAGACACAGGTGCATATAAATATATTTATTTACACATGTTTTGCACTTATATTTATTTGGATCTGATTATCCAGTGTCCATTTACCAAAAATTTCTAAATTGTATACACCTCTCCACTTATTTATATTATTTCCCCCCCCTCTCTTTTTGTGCTTGTATGTTGTCCTTTTCAGAAGGCCTTTACCTCCGTAAAGACAGCCCCCCCGAAGAAGCCCGAACAATGGGCAAAACATGTCGGGCGTAGTCTGGTTGTCTTGTTTAAATATCTTACCATCAGTATCTGTACATGCCTGTGTCTACTGTTTTGATGTACATTTTTTGTTTTACCATTTAAAACAAAAATAAAATATATATTTTTTATCGAATACATGTGATCTTATTTGGCACCCCAAAATCCCCACTCCCCATCTCCTTCATGGCTTATCTTCTAGTTATCGGCCTTAAAATGGGTATGGGGCCCAGGTCCCACTCTAATGGACATATATCAATGTCACCAATTTGGACAACCCCAAAAACAAAACAAGGAAAAGTGCCTTTAAAAATAAATTGCTTAAAAGCTAGTAACTTGGGGGGGCTTACTCTGCCTGTAAAGGGGTGCATCTGTAGCATGTATCCAAAATGTTGCTTCAAAGATGTACCCCCAATACATACAAGGCCATATGGGTATGTTAAGGCTTAAAATGAGAACCCCCACATGAAAAATCCCACCCCAAACTAAAAAAAGATTGTGCCCCTCCCACACACTAACAAACCCTTAGCCAAACACACAGCAAGCCAGCCCATTAAAGGGGGTGGATGCTTGGGGGGCAGGAGGGGCTCAGGTACCCCAAATGTCAACCACCTTGTTCCCATTTTCAGGGGGACAAGGGTCTCTTCCACACAACCCTAGGCTGAGGTTGTGGGGGGTTGCAGACAGGGGGCTTTACGGAATGTTGAAAGCCCTTTAAACTAGTGGGTACAAGGTGCTTTGTGGTTGGTGTTGGGCTGAGCCCAACATGCCCCAAAGGCAGCCAGCTATGTTGAGTGCATGAGTTTCCCTTTAAAAGCAAAAGTTATCCCATGAAAATCCAAGGGGTTAGAGGGGAGAGACAAGAGCATCGGAGAATGGAGTGTGGAGTTCCCCTTTAAAAGCAAAAGCTAGCCCAAAGAAATCATATGCATTAGAAGGGGGAGACAAGAGCATTGGAGAATGGAGTGTGGAGTTCCCCTTTAAAAGCAAAAGCTAACCCAAGGAAATCATATGCATTAGTGGGGTAAGATTAAATGCCCTTTTAGGAGGAGCTAGAGGAGCGGGAGTCTTTTTACATAATTTTAACAAGGTGCATGTCACATGTTGGCAATATAGCATCCTAACATGACCTGTGTGCAAATCTCCTTAAATAAATACATACAGGTGAACCAGCATAAAAAAAAAAATTCCCAAAGACCACCAGTGTAAGGATAGATGGAGGGAGCTTCTCTCACTGACCATCAAACTCCAGACGCTACTCCGAGAGCAGACCTTTTGGATACGACCTAAACAACATAAAATCAACACAACATCTATACCTCCTACTATCTAACCTGTAATCCAATCCAGAATCCCAAGGTATCCCTTCTGTAAATGGTGACCTGACTGAAAATGTGGATATAACAGAGGAACTTGGAATCATCAATTTGTCAAATCATAAACTTTCCGAACCAAAAATAACAGTCCTTTTCAAAGGCCTTACATACTGCCCAAGCACCAAATTGGATAATATACAGCTATTGTCAGATATGGAGGATTCTTCAGGAGACTAATGCTCAAAGAATATTTTCACTATAATTAAAGAATTCCTAGGACAATGGGATGCAACAAAAGAACAGCAATGTCACACCTTCAAAAGGATGCAACCCCAAAATGGACACCTATATTGACAACTTCAGACTGAGTAACATTCTTGATAGCCACCAAACAAAAGAAAATTTTATACAATCTTTCACTACGGGAGCAAAGGGCTATACACGATTTATGATCCGACCCAGGATTTTACTAAGCAATTAAGATCTCATTAAAACAATGCCAGCCCACCTACAATCAGAACTTATCAATGCGATTCTGGATAATCCAGAAATTGGGGACTCCTACATGCTGCCCTAAATTTACAAACTACGAAATCCAGGCAGACCTACCATAACAGCAGCCCTTAAATTTTCCACTCACTTACTCGCATTTTGCTAGTGGAAAATGAGGGCTGGTGAGCATGGGCTGCCTCGGAGCCCGGGGGGGGAGTTGGGTTGAATGAAAGCTTTTCCCCCCACGATCGCCCCAGGGAAGAGAGAGGAGAGCAGGCGGCCAGATCATAAGAGCACCGAGGAACATCGCTGTTAATGCTTTCATTAGAATTGCAGAGTGTTCCTCGCACTCACTGTCACACACAGCCCGCCTCCTGGCCCAGGTACTTTGATAGACAGATCACCCATCCAATGCCGGGATGTGTGATGTGTATTAAAGTACTGGGGCCAGGAGGCAGGGCTGTATGTGACGGCGAGCGGCGGGAACAAATGGCAATTCGAATGTAAGCTGTTACAGCGATGTACCTCGGAGCTCTGATGATTCGGCCAGCAATCCTCTTCCTCTCCTCCCTCTTCCCCTACACAGGTGAGGCTGCATTGTTGGACACAGGTAGGCTGCATTGTTGGACACAGGCCGGCTGCATTGATGGACACAGGTAGGCTGCATTGTTGGGCAAAGGTAGGCTGCATTAATGGGCACAGGTAGGCTGCATTGATGGGCATGGGTAGGCTGCATTGATGGACACAGTTAGGCTGCATTGATGGACACAGTTAGGCTGCATTGTTGGGCAAAGGTAGGCTGCATTGATGTGTACAGGTAGACTGCATTGATGGACACAGGTAGGCTGCATTGATGGACACAGGTAGGCTGTATTTTTGAGCACAGGTAGGCTGCATTGTTGGACACAGGCTGCAATGATGGACACCGGTAGGCTGCATTGTTGGGCACAGGCAGGCTGCATTGCTGGACACAGGTAGGCTGCATTGTTGGGCACAGGTAGGCTGCATTGTTGGGCACAGGTAGGCTGCATTGTTGGGTAAATGGGAAGTGGCATTGATGGGTAAATGGGAAGTGGCATCAATGGACACAGGTAGGTTGCATTGTTGGGCACAGGTAGGCTGCATTGTTGGGCACAGGTGAAGCAGCATTGAGGGACACAGGTAGGCTGCATTGTTGGGCACAGGTGAAGTGGCATTGATGGACACAGGTAGGCTGCATTGTTGGGCACAGGTGAGGCTGCATTGATGAGCAAAAGTGAGGCTGCACTGATGGGCACTGATAAAACTGTTGTTAATATTTATTTTGTAACTTCATTCTGCAAAAAACATTGTGTCATTTAATGAGATAATTTATGAGGGCGTGTTTAGGGGCGGAATTAGGGGTGGGGCAGGGTAGGGGTTGGGTGAGGCAACTGGTGGCAGGTAACCCTTAAAGTTGATGTAAACCCATTGTCATCCTTTCTAAACTACTGCCATAGGGGTTATCTATAAGGATATACATGCCTCCTGCATGTATCTTTACCTGTCAAATGTCTCCCCTCTGTCTGTTATGAGACCTGAAAACCTGCAGATTCTGTGGGTGGGTCTGTTGTCTGGAGCTCAGTGGGTGGAGTCTTGATGTCAGTAGACTCCCCACCCACCTCTACACTCCCATTGTCAATATGCATTTTCTCCTGTGTATTTCTAACACTGAACTTCTGCTATGATCTCTAACATCCAGTGAAAAGACAGGAAAGTAACCACATGACTTCAGCATGCCAAATAATGCTGAGGTGTGGAACAGCCAATCCTTGCAGAGCTGCTGAAGAAAGAAGTGGGGGAGGGATCTAAAAAACAATGCATGTGTTTTAGCCTAGTGCACGAGATATGTAAATCACCTGTCACTCACAGCAGGGGGGAGGATTTGACAAAGTTTTTCTGTTTGTCAAGATTTATCTCACTGAACAATAAAAGATGATTGCTCAGAGATGGATTAACTCTGTGTGGCAAGACTGGGCTCAAACAATAGGAAATCTTATACTCTACAGTATGATATAAAAAAAAAATCGGGTTTACATCCACTTTAAGGCCTGGCTAGTAGCTCAGGGCTTGACATTTTGAGCCCTGATAACAGGTATGAATACACTTACCGAACAAATCTATGGCATTGTAGAACATTTTTTTTAAATAATTAGTCGTGAAAACTCAGAGTTTCCTGCAAGACACAACTGATTTTCTGAACAAGCTCAACAATGTACAATTACCACTAAATACACTTTTAGCCACAATGGATGTAGAATCTCTGTACAGTAACATCCCTCACAAGGATGGGTTGGCTGCATGTCACAGATTCTTATCATCCTCACCAAACCACAAATACAGTGCTGAGGATGTTACACAGCTCATTGAACTACTTCACTTTCAACAATGACATCCATCTTCAGTGTATGGGTACTGCTATGGGAACTAAAATGGCACCCCAATATGCAAACCTATTTATGGCTGACCTGGAGGACAAATTCCTGAACAGCATACAACAAAAGCCATACAGATACTATTGCTATATTGATGATATTTTCATCATATGGACAGAAGGTGAAGAAAATCTAAAACAGTTTTACTCATTGATCAACACTTTTCACCCATCAATCAAATTAAAAATAGATTATTCAAACACACGTCAACTTCCTAGACACCACAATATAGATCAGGGATGACAAGCTTCACACTTCGATATACAGGAAACCTACTGACAGATGCAACTATCTCCATAGCTCCAGTTTTAACCCCAAACACCCTAAAAAAATTTTGAAAAAAAAAGATATTTTCTACTTTTTGTTATAAAAAAATACAATAAACTCAATTTTAGTCATACATTTAGTTCAAAATGTATTCAGCCATATGATTTGGGTAAAAAAAAAAATTAAATACGCGTATATTTATTGGTTTGCGCAAAAGTTATAGCGTCTACGAATTAGGGTACATTTTCTGGAATTTATGCAGGGTTAGTTTATGACTGCCTATCTCATTTCTTGAGGTGCTAAAATGGCAGGGCAGTACAACCCCCCCAAATGACTGCATTTTGTAAAGTAGACACCCCAAGGAATTTGCTGAGAGGCATGTTAAGCACATTGAATATTTTATTTTTTTGTCATACAGTAAGTGATTGAAAAATCACAAAAAAAAAATTTTTACAAAAAGTTGTCACTGAAATTATATATTGCTCAAACATGCCATGGGCATGTGTGAAATGACACCCCAAAATACATTCTGCTCCTTCTCCTGAGTACGGGGAAACCACATGCGTGGGACTTTTTGGGAGCCTAGCTGCGTACAGGACCCCGAAACCAAGCACCGTCTTCAGGCTTTCTAAGGGCATGAATTTTTGATTTCACTCTTCACTACCTTACACAGTTTCGGAGGCCATGAAATGCCCAGATAGCACAACCCCCCCCAATGACCCAATTTTGGAAAGTAGACACCCCAAGCTTTTTGCTGAGAGGCATGTTGGGTCCATGGAATAATTTATATTTTGTCACAAGTTTCGGGAAAATGACAATAATTTTATTTAAATTTTTTTCGCAAAGTTACTCAGTCACTAAATGATATAACATGCCATGGGCATATGTGAAATTACATCCCAAAATACATTCTGCTGCTTCTCCTGAGCATGGGAATACCACATGTGTGGGACTTTTTGGCAGTCTAGCTGCGTACAGGACCCCGCAAACCAAGCACCGCCTTCAGGCTTACTAAGGGCATACATTTTTGATTTCACTCCTCACTACCTATCACAGTTTCAGAGGCCATGAAATGCCCATATAGCACAAAACACCCCAAATGACCCCATTTTGGAAAGTAGACACCCCAAGCTATTTGCTGAGAGGAATGTTGAGTCCATGGAATATTTTATATTTTGTCACAAGTTTCAGGAATATGACAATATATTTATTTTTTTACACAGTTGTCACTAAATATTATATTGCTCAAATACGCCATGGGCACATATGAAATTACACCCCATAATACATTCTGCTGCTTCTCCTGAGTACAGGGATACCACATGTGTGGGACTTTTTGGCAGTCTAGCCATGTACAGGACCTCAAAATCCAATCACCGTCTTCAGGCTTTCTAAGGGTGTAAATTCTTGATTTCACTCCTCACAATCTATCACAGTTTCCAAGGCCATGAAATGCCCAGACAGCACAACCCCCCCCCCCAAATGACCCCATTTTGGAAAGTAGACACCCCAAGCCATTTGCTCAGAGGCATGTTGAGTATTTTGCAGATCTCACTTTTTGTCACAAATTTTTGAAATTTGAAAAAAGAAAAAAAATGTTTCCTTTACTTTCTTCATTTTCAAAAACAAATGAGAGCTGCAAAATACTCGCCATGCCTCTTAGCAAATACCTTGGGGTGTCTATTTTCCAAAATGTGGTCATTTGGGGGGGGTTTGTGCTATCTGGACATTTCAGGGCCTCCGTAACTGTGATAGGTAGTGAGAAGTGAAATCACCATTTTACACCCTAAAGCCTCGTACACACGATCGGATTTTCCGTCAACAAAACCACAGACTTTTGTCCAAAGGGCGTTGGCCCCAAACTTGTCTTGCATACAAACGGCACACAATTCTCGGCCAACAAACCCGAATGTAGTGACGTACTAGACATGCTACAAGCTGATAAATTGTTCAATTGTCATGCGCCACCCTTTGGGCTACTTCTGCTAATTTTGTGTTAGTAGAAGTTTGGTGAGTGTCAATTCACGCTTTTCAGTTCATGCTTGTCAGTTCATTTCTGAACAGCCGTTAGTCAACCAGCCATGTTGCGTAATCGGAGGAGATAACATTTTATTTATTATTGGCCTTGGAGTTATTGTTTTGACCCAAGTCCAGTCCATGAACAGGAGGAGGAGTTCTTGGACCAATAATTGGTTGCTTAATCGTGACCAATTCTCACATATGCCTTTGCTGCGGGAGCTCCAGGAGAATAATCCTGATAATTTTAGGAATTATCTCCAGATGACGGACCCCTGCTTTCACTGTCTCTTGGTATTGCTCATCCCCTATATTAAGAAGCAGGACACATGCATGCGGCTTGCCATTACTCCCGAGCAAAGGCTCATAGCCACCTTGCGGTACTTAGCAATGGGGATCTCCCCCCAGGCTCTGGGACCCATTATTCCAGAGACCTGTTCGGCCATTATTCAAGTCCTGCAGAAGGACTATATTCACGTAAGTTTTAGCCTTTAACATCACATTCTATGTATTTAATGTTTGCTAATGTATTGTATTAATATCTTGATTCCATAATTACCATTATTGTAATATGCTGTGAAAGTCCTCTTTGTCCTCATGCATGCTGTAATCTTATTATGCTTCTTTTTTGTCCTTCATGCATATTTTCCCTCACTAACCTCCCCAGCATGCTATCATGGGCCCATACCCACCTAGCCTAGTAACTTAACAATGTATTTTGCCAGCTACATTTTTGTGCTTACTCTAAACACCCCTTAAAATATGTCCAAATGTTGTTGTTGTCCTCAAATTCAGGCAGAGTGCAAGAGGCCATTTTTTGGGGGCACTAACCCATTTGGAACTCCCCCCCAAATGCTAAGTCAACCGCTACCAATACTCTATCTGCTGACTTTGCAAAAGCCATACACACTATACCTCTTTTGTGGTCATATTTCTGGATGAATTCAACAAAGCATGTAGTGCAGGGGCCTGCCTGACTACCTTCAAATTGTAACGTAGAAAGTTTTTGTCTCCTGTTATGTTGATAGGTAATTTGTGAATGGCAAAATGTGCTTCAGTTTGGACATTGTGTATCCATATTTTTAGACTATGGTGCTTCTTACCTGTCCACTGGGCTGCCAATAGTGTAAGTAAGGAGGGGCTGGCCAAAGTATCACACACTATTTATGCATTCTGTCCTCATGGAAGTGGAGAGGGTTACCTGTACAAAACATCTACCCATTACCTCCTCCTCACCATAACATTTTTCTAATGGGCCATCAGAGGGGGTGAGGAATCTGATAAGTTGACCTTACACTTTTGTCTTTAAATACTCATTTAAATGTTATACTTATGTTGGCCAAGAATGTTTTTGTCAAATCTGCTTGCAATGTTATGTGCAGAAGTAGTAATTTCTTCTTTCTTTTTTGACTCCACAGTTTCCTTCCAACCCACAGCAATGTCAGGATGTTGCAGGCTAGTTTCAGCATCAGTGGGATTTTCCCAACTGTGGTGGTGCTATTGATGGGAAACATGTGACCATTGTCCCACCACCCAACTCGGGCTCATATTATTAAAAGGGCTTTTGAAGCATAGTGCTGCTAGCAGTTGTTTCTGCAACGTATGAGTTCTTTTTTTTGGATGTTGGGAAGAACGGCCACAACTCAGATGGAGGTGTCATAATGCAGACGGAGTGCCAACAATCAGCTCCAGAATGGCATCTTAAATTCGCCACCTGCTCAGGACAATGTTGAGGGCCTCAGTTTTGTTTTTGTGACAGATGAGGCCTTTGCTCGGGGGGAACATGTTATGAAGCCCTTTCCTATGAGGAACCTATCCCCAGAGCAGAGATTCTTCAACCACAGGCTCTCTTGTGCCAGAAGGGTGGTTGAAATGCCTTTGACATCCTCTCCAGTCACTTCAGGCTGTTTTTAACCCCCATCAACCTGGCACAATATAAAAAAAATGTTGTTTTGTGCTGTTGCATCCTCCACAATTTTTTATGGAGGAATGCTAACAGCTACCTTTCCTCACTGCCAACTGATGTTGACCCCACAGTGCCAGGCCCAGCTGAAGAGGCTGCAGCTCGTCCGTTGTTGGGCAACATGACGGCTCTCAAACCTGCCTGTGCTGGGTGGCCCTCCCAAAATGCCCGAGATATCCGGTAAAAATACATGGAATATTTTGTGGGTAGAGGGGCAGTGGCTTGACAGCAAAATGTAGCTGATCCAGAATCATAATTTATTTTATCATAAACTACTGTTTCATTTACACTACTGTTGTCTGTGTTTCTTACCTGTATAATAGGTTGTCAAATGGCCTTTTTTTGTCCATTTTAGACAATAGTGCAAACATACCTTATTTGCTACATGACATGACAATCTCTTCTTCAGCTAACTATTATGTTGTGCTGTGGGTCTGCTACACACACACAATGTTTTTGTACTTAATGTGTTGAATGCATTAAGTTTGAAAACATTATGCTTTTTCAACTCCTTTAATTTCTCTGAGGCCATAAAATTACCTGAGTTGGGCACATTTTAGAGCACATTGTCACTGTAACTATACCAACTTAACAAATACACTGGTAATGAGCATTGAAATAATAAGCCACACATTGTTTATGGAAAAAACATTTTACTCCAAGCACATTTACATGTGCGTTTTAAGGTTTATAACAAACCAACATGTGCTATCTCCCATCACAGGGTATAAATGTACGTGTTTTGGGGTTGCAACCCCTTCCTCATAACTAAAGTAGGTAAAAGAAAGGTGTTGCACCCCGAAAACGCGGCCATTGCTAACATGTGCTATCTGCCATCACAGGGTATCAATGGCCGTGTTTTGGGGGTGCAACCCCTTCCTCATAACTAAAGTAGGTAAGAGGAAAGGGTTGCACCCCCAAAACATGTACATTGACACCCCATGATGGGAGCTAGCACATGTTGACCCACCGTGTGTTTTGTGGCTTTAGCAAACTAGATGTAGGGAAAGACACACATTTTAGGCATGGGATCATGAGGGAAATAAGAATCTTTTGTCACCATTTGTGGGAATCTTCACATTTTGGCTTTGCGATTCTTAACCACTTCAATACCAGACACTTTCGCCCCTTCCCGCCCAGGACAATTTTCAGCTTTCAGCGCTGTCGCACTTTGAATGACAATTGCGCGGTCATGCTACACTGTACCCAAACAAAATTGTTTTTATTTTGTTCCCACAAATAGAGCTTTCTTTTGGTGTTATTTGATCACCTCTGAGGTTTTTATTTTTTGCTAAACAAACTAAAAAAGAACAACATTTTTGAAAAAAAAAGTTTTCTTCGTTTCGGTTATAAAATTTTGTTTTCTCCTTTACTGATGGGCACTGATGAGGTGGCACTGATGAGGCAGCACTGATGGGCACTGATGAGGTGGCACTGATGGGCACTGATGAGTTGGCACTGATAAGGTGGCACTGATAGGTACTGATGAGGATACACTGATATGTAGAATTGATGGGCACTGATATGCGGCAATGATATGCAGCACTGATTGGCACCAATAGGCGGCACTGATATGCAGCACTGATGGGCACTGATGGACACTGACTGGCGGCTGTGATGGGCACTGACAGGTGGCTGTAATGGGTACTGACAGGCAGCTGTGATGGGCACTGACAGGCGGCACTGATTGGCAGATAGACAGTACTGATTGGCATTGACAGGTGGCACTGAAAGGTGGCACTTATGGGCAGCACTGATGTTGAGGTACTGACAGGTTTTAATGCTGGGCACTGAGATGGGCACTGACTGGCACTGTGGTGGGCACTGATTAGCACTGATATGGGCACTGATTGGCCTTTGATGGGCACTGTGAGCTGTGTTTTAATTGGGGCACTGACTGACAGCTGAGGGGGCACATCTGAGGTATTGTGGCACATCTGAGGGGGCTGTGCTTATAATCAATGTGCTGATTATCAGCACAGACCCCCCCTCTGACAGGGAGAGCCACCGATTGGCTCTCCCTGTCAGCACGAACTGAGAAATGCCATTTACCAGCACTTCCTGGTTCTCACGATGATCAGCTGATCACGTGGTATGAAGCCTCTGACAGAGGCTTCTTATCACGATCGGAGATGCAGGGTGTCAGACTGACACGCCGCACTCGCGATTGCCACGCTGTGTGCCCCCGCGGGCGCGGGCAGGCATGTTATCCTGCTGGATGTCATATGATGTCCAGTCAGGATAACACAACCACTTCCCGGATGTCATTCTGCATACGGCGGGTGGGAAGTAGTTAAAAACACATAAAGATTACAATTAACATTACTTAGGGCAGTGTTTCCCAACTCTCCTTCTCCAGATGCATTCCCAGGTCATGTTTTCTATATTTTTTGCTTTTGTCACAGGTGATGTCATTTTCAAGGTTAGTAATTCACACAGTCATTTTTATACTGAAGGAAATACAGAAAACAGGACCTGGGGGTGCACCTAGAGAAGTGGACTGGAGAAACACTGGCCTTGGACACTAAAGCCTAGGTTCACATTGGAGTGATTTGTCATGCGATTTGAGAGATAAAATCACATGACAAGTCACAGCCTACTGGAGGCAATGGCACTGTTCCAATCGGTGCGACACAGAATTAGCGGCGCCGCACCAATTTGCAAAAGTAGTTCCTGCACTACTTTTGCTGATTTCAGGTGCGACTTCAATAGACATCTGGGCATGAAGCCAAACAAATGTCTATCAAGTAGCACCTGAAATCGCGCTGACCTTGCTACTTAGAAATCGCGCAACTTCAAGTGAAGTAGTGCAATTTCAAAGTAGCATCAATGTGAACCAGGGCTTACATTGATTTTTGCACTCGCCACATAAGGCTTTGTTGCCCAAACCGATTTGCATCCTAAATTAACAAAGTACGTATTTGTACTTTTCTGCAAACAAAATACAGCATTCCTAAAGAAGCAAGGACAGACACAAAGTTGGTTCCTACTTTTTTAGTTAGCTAACACACATTTCTTATAAAAGTTTCTTAGAAAACTACAAAAATTACAGGTAAATGTGTAACTAAAACTGGTGAAGGTATTCAAGTTTTTGGGTGAAATAGTAATATACAAAACACAGTAAAATAGGAGAAAGGTCTGGTATCACCAGTGACACACCTCCATCCCTAATATATGCAACAAAAACAGAAACTTCGCCCTGGGACTTTAAATGAGGTGAGCACCTTTGTATTGCCAATAAGAGTAACAACATTAAATACATTAAATACAAGTATTTATTCCAATGAAGGTAGTACATGCATGGATATCATCAATAAAAGCCAGTTCATACAGGATACAGAGCATAAAAGGATAAAATAATGGTACACAGGACAAATACTTACTTTTTCGCAGCACTTTCCTGATCTTTCTATACTGATCTTCCTCTCTCAATTTAAGGTCTGTCCAGCATTTTTTCAACTGATCCTTGTTTCGTCATACCCCAAAATTCATGTGCAGACTTCTCACAACTTTAGCCATGATCTTGGCCTTTCTGGCATTTGGGGTTCTGTAAGGTCCATGCTTTCTGTCATAGTCTGCACTCACTAAGATGTCCACCATCTCCACCATTTCTTCAAATGACATATTTGTGGCCTTATAGCTCCTCCTGGATCTGGAAGTCGCTTTCTCCGGGTTTTCATCATGGCTGCTCTCACCACACACCTGCTGTCTCGCCGCCATTTGCTCTCCCACTGCCCCGAAAGACAAGAGGCGGGGAATACACTAGAAAGAAGGATAGGGGCAGAGTTTCACGCATGCACGGTGTATATACAGCCTTAATGCGCGATCGATGTAATGGCCGTAGGAACGATCTGGGAGTGGAGGACGAACAATCGCCATCGCCAACAAGCAAAAGGAGCCATAAAACAAATGTACAATTGTAAATTGGGGCATCGGTGGTTAGTGGCCAAAACTGCTTAGATTGAGGCCTATATCGGGACCAGATTATGAGTTAAGCCTGACATTATGGTTTGTCCTGTGTTCTGTCTTGCAGGCATCAGATAAATAATTGAAAATGGTGGATAAATTCACTGCGCCCGACTTTTTGCCTCAATTTCATCGACCAATACCAGGAGCTGCCCTGTCTGTGGAAGGTGTAAAGTAGGGATTAGTAGGAATTACTCTAATAAAATCAAGAGGAAGGCAGCGATGGAGAAACTTCTAAAATTGGTGAAGCCTCTGTACCCCAGGGCAGACATCAATTTTGTGAAGAGCAAAATTGGGAACCTGAGGAGTACGTTTAATAGGGAGCACAAGAAGGTCCAGGAATCACAGAGATCGGGAGCATCAGCAGATGGCATATATGTCCCCAGGCTGTGGTACTACAACCGCCTGCATTTTTTGTCCGACCAAACCCAACCCAGGCCATCACTCTCAGCACTCCCTTCCACATCAGATGAGGCCACAGCTCCTGAGGTCCACCCTGGTCCTTTGACACAGGATGAAGATGTGGAGGAGCCCAGCTCGACCCAGGTATAGCATTGTTGAACATATTTGTATCCAAAAATAGAATAATGATAACTAGATTTTATTGTTAAAAAAATTCTGCCTTAACAAAGTGGTTTCCATATCAATAGACAGTAGTCAGTACAGACCCAGATGCAGCTGAGGCATTTGGCTGTCTGACAGCGAATAAGTTAAGAGACATGGATAGGGAGCAAAGGAGGATGTGCGAGGAATTAATTCTACAGCTCCTCAACAAGGGGGAGGGGACAACATTCCTCAAAAACACATATTTCAGATTTGGATGTCCCACCTCCACCACCTCCCCAGCCACCACAGCAACCCCACCCACCACAGCAGCCCCACCCACCACAGCAGCATGCCGGACATAGGCAGTTCCAGCCCTAAGACCCCCAACAAGGCCGCTGGGTTGGAGATTTTCATCCATGCAATTTTTACTTTCCTTTTTTTTGTTTTTTAAATTATGATTTTAGTTGTTATACTTTATTTCTTTTTGTATGCAGAGAATGCACTTTTTGTTTTAGTTATTTAATTTTGATTTTGATGGCAGATAACATGTCTAATTTATTTGAGTTTATTTTTGGAAAAATGCACAAGAAAAAAAAACGGCCTCAGCCGATGTGGAAGGGAGCGTTGACAGTGATGGCCTGGGTTCGGTCTGGTCTGTCAAAACCCACAGCCTGGGGACATAAGAGTCATCTGCTGCTGCTCCCTATCTCTGAGTGCAGGCCATTCTTGTGCTCCCTTTAAATTTACTCCTCAGGTTCCCAATTTTGCTCTTCACAGAATTGAGGTCTGCCCTGGGGTACAAAGACTTCACCAATTCCAACAGTTTCTCCATCGCTGCCTTTCTCTTGATTTTTATAGGACCTTCTTGTGATCCCCATTAAAAAAATAATAATAATTTGAAAAATACTTGGCTACGTGTTTTACTTAAAATGACAGTTTGGGAGAAGGCAGGTACATTTAAAAAATACAATGTAAAATTAACAAGGGACACCAACATACATGTATCTTTGATCTGAAAAACTATGGGATAATGGTGTTGTGGTAATGGTGTTGTCTTCTTGATATCACTAGAAGAAAAAAAGCTTTTTTAAATACTCCATCAGTATCACCAGCAAAGCAGCTTCAATTTTATCCCATTATAAAGAAGTAGAGAATGTGTGCTGCATTTGGAGATTTCTTCATTTGCCCCGTCACAAATGTGAATTCTCCATTACGAATGCTAGTTTTACGAGACCGACTGCTTCCGGCTCATACTTGCTTCCAAGCATGTGTGTTTGTATTTTGGACTTTTGTCCGACAGACTTTTGTACACATGCTCGGAAAATCCAACAACAGACATTTGTCCATAGAAAATTTTAAAGCCTGCCATCCAACATTTGTCCGTAGAAAATCCGACAATAATTGTCCGATGGATCGTACAAACGGTGGGATTTTCTGACAACAGTCTGCCATCACACAACTTCCGTCGGAAAATCAGATTGTGTGTACGCACTTTAGAAATCCTGAAATTGGTGATTGGTTTTCGGCGTCCTGTATGTGGCTAGGCTCCCAAAAAGTCCCACACATGTGGTATCCTCGTACTCAGGAGAAGAATGTATTTTGGGGTGTAATTTCACATATGTCCATGGCATATTTGAGCAATATATCATTTAGTGACAACTTTGTGAAACATAAAATGTATTGTCATTTTCCTGAAACTCGTGGCAAAATATAAAATATTCTATGGACTTAACATGCCTCTCAGCAAACAGCTTGGGGTGTCTACTTTCCAAAATGGGGTCATTTGGGGGTTTTTGAATGGTCCGGGTATTTTATGCACATTAGAAGCTTATACCACACATCACCCACTCTTCTAACCACTTGAAGACAAAGCCCTTTCTGCCACTTTTTGTTTACATAAAAAAAACTTTTCTTTTGCTAGAAAATTACTTTGAACCCCCAAACATTATATATTTTTTTAAAGCAAAAGCCCTACGGATTAAAATAGTGGGTGTTGCAATTTTTTTTTCACACATTATTTGCGCAGCAATTTTTCAAACACAATTTTTTGGGAAAAAAACACTTTTTTAAATTTTAATGCACTAAAACACACTATATTGCCCAAATATAAAAGATGATCTTATGCCGAGTAGATGGATACCAAACACAACATGCTTTAAAATTGAGCACAACCGTGCAGTGGCGTCAAACTACATACATTTTTAAAAGCCTTTACAGGTTACCACTTTAGATTTACAAAGGAGGTCTACTGCTAAAATTACCTAAAATTACTGCCCTCGATCTGACATTCATGGTGATATCTCACATGCATGGTGCAATTGCTGCTTACATATGACACGAGACCGAAGCTTGCGTTCGCCATTGCGCACAAGTGGGGAAGGGGTGCTTTTTTTAATTATTTATTTTGCTTTTTTTTAATTTTTATGCTGTTCCTTTCATTTTTTATTTTTTTATCATTTTTATTGTTATCACAGGGAATGTAAATATCCCCTACGATAGTAATAGGTAGTGACAGGTACTCTTTTTTTTAAATTGGGGTCTATTAGACTCTAAATCTCGCCTCTGCCCTCAAAGCATCTGACCACACCAAGATCGGTGTGATAAGATGCTTTGCCAATTTCCCAATAGCACTGTTTATATCCGGTGAAGCTGAAGTTATGAAATGCTCAAAGCTTCCGGTTTCTTAGGCCATAGAGATGATTGGAGCCATTCTGGTCTTTGATCAGCTCTATGGTCAGCTGGCGGAACCACCGGCTGCATTCTCAGGTTCCCCGGTCGGACAGGAAAGCCCGAGAAAACCATGAAAGATGGTGGGGGGGCATTCCCTCCCACTGCTTGTAAAAGCAGTCTAGCAGCTAATTAGCCACTAGAATTGCTTTTACATGAAAGCTGACTGCTGGCTGAAAAGAACGATTCCAAGATGATACCTAAACCTGCAGGCATCATTCTGGTATAACCACTCAAAGTCCAGCAACATACCAGTACGTTGCTGGTCCTTGTTGGGCATATATTGTAATGTTCTTTTTTTTCATGCAGCTTGTGGGCTGAACAAAAAAAGAGATTGATCGGTGGGTATGCCCACTATGCCCACTATAAGCATACCACCCTGAATCCACCCACTTCTAATGATGGACCTCCCCCCCTTTTTTTTTTTAACTGTGGTGGTGAAATCACCTCCTACAGCGCTGGAGTCGGTGATATACATATCGTGAGAGCAAACGCCGTTGCTGCCAAGATAAATAAATCAGTGCTGCAGCTGAATTGCGTACCTGAAAAGCAAACAATGGTAACAATAAAACATTAACTCAATAAAACTATATGTGCCAAAAAAAAGAGTAAAAAATATATGCCGAAGCATGGGGGCAATCCACCCCTAATGTTAGGGGCAAATCGAGCCTCCACCATGCCTCAATGCTTCGGCATATATGCTTTTTTTTTTTAACTGTCCTACAGCGTTGGAGTCTCTGATTTATGTATCGTCAGAGCAAACGCTGTTGCTGTTAAGATGAATAAATCAGTGCTGCAGCTGAATAGCATACCTGAAAATAAAATAATGGTTAACAATAAAACACAGTAAACAGTAAAGTATAAAAGAATTACATACCTGAAAAGCAAATATGATAAAACATAGTAACAATAAAACATTGCAATGAAAAAATACTGTAAAACAGAGGAGAACAATAGAGAGTGAATAGAGAGAGAATAGAGAAAGAATAAAACAACAACTATTTTTGGCTTTTTTATTTTTTTTTTGTTTTTTTTTCAACATTTTTTTTTTTTTACACTTCTATTTATAACTGTAACGGTTCCAGGTTTGGCATCTTTGGAGATCCTGTGTAAGTGTGTCCTAGTCTGTGCAGTGCTTTACCCTATGTTAATACTTCACCAGTGTGTGGTAGCATTCGAAACATTCACCAGTGCAGAGACCAGGTTGGTCAGGACAAGAGGGACAACAATGCCGCGTGTCATGCCTAAATCCGCACTTAATACAGACACAAAATCTTCTTTGGGGTGATTGATTGGTAGGAGTACCAGTGAGGACATACGGAAAATGCTTCCCATGCAGCTAGCTCACTGCATTTACATTGGGAAGTTGGGCCACAGCATCGTCTGGAAACAGAAGGGCTGTGATGATCTCTTCCTGGAATTTAAGGAAGGATCCAGTTCACCCTGAAGCTTTGTATAGCACATAAACATTCAGCAGAGCCAATTGGATTAAGTATACAGACACTTTTTTGTGCCAGCATCTGGCCTTACTGGCAATTAAGTACGGCGCCATCAACTGGTTATTGAGGTCCACCCCTCCCATATTAAGGTTGTATTCGTGGACACAGAAGGGTTTCTCCACAACACCAGTCGCTGTTTGAATTTGGACAGTTGTGTCTGCGTGAAGGGAGGACAGAATGAAAACATTCTTATTATCCCTCCACTTCACAGCAAGCAAATTATTACATCGCAAGCAGGCTCTCTCCCTCAGCCTAAGATGGAAATCTACAAGCCGCTGGGGTAAGCCCTGGCAATTAGATCGTACAGTGCCACATGCGCCAATTCCATGATCAAACAAGTGACTAAAAAGTGGCACGCTTGTGTAATAATTGTCCAAATACAATTGGTACCCCTTTCCGAATAAGGGTGATACCAAGTCCCACACAATCTTACAAGAAGCTCTACGTAACTGTCTCTTCCCTAATAAACCATAAAACTATATGTATAGCCTGTTGCCCTGTCACAGAGCTTATACATCTTGACCCCATATCTGCCACTCTTGCTAGGAAGATACTGTTTGAATGACAAGCGGCCAGAAAACTTAATCAGGGACTTATCAATGCAGACAACTTGATCAGGAGTAACAAAAGGAGGCAGGAAGTGGGGAGAGCCGCAGTTCGCTGCTTCTGTCGGCAATTGTCCCCACCCCCCACACACAGGAAAAAACACAAGGGACTATTTCGGTACTGAAGATAGTTAGATATTAGTACAAAGCAATGGAGAAAAATAGTAGGATAAAAACTGTATTTTTAATAGAAAACCATTTTTAAAAGGAATTGTTTGGGGCCCCACATGCCCACAGAGAATACCTGAACGGGTGAGCCTGTCCTTTTTATATTCAACCTGTACATTATTGTCTATTGTATTTTCCAATGATTGCGCTGTAATTATCACACAAAAAAAAACACTATGCATCTGTGAACTGTTGTATATTCATTACCTGTCTTCTATGCCACATTATAGACTTTACTCTCCTGAGGAAGTGGTGAATACCGCAAAACCGGTCGAGAATCCAAGTCACTTTTGCAATCTCTGTTATCACTGGATGCAATTTATGTGGTTGTATACATTACTTTGTCCTGTATTACAACTGTATATGCTATTATTATTGTAATATTTAGATATATATATATCTCCTTTTAAAAATGGTTTTCTATTAAAAATACAGTTTTTATCCTACTATTTTTCTCCATTGCTTTGTACTAATATCTAACTATCTTCAGTACCGAAATAGTCCCTTGTGTTTTTTCCTGTGTGTGGGGGGTGGGGACAATTGCCGACAGAAGCAGCGAACTGCGGCTCTCCCCACTTCCTGCCTCCTTTTGTTACTCCTGATCAAGTTGTCTGCATTGATAAGTAGATTTCTAGTAGATTTCTGGGATGATGGTACTTTATATTTGGTAACCCAACTTTTTGACCATAGGCGCTTTCCCCTATTGATCAGGAGTAAACAAGGCTGCAAACTATTGGTTGAAGTGGTTTATGAAGGGCCGAATTTTGTAGAGCAGATTATATTAAGGGTCCCCTGAGGACGACAGAGTTCATTGTCACTGAAATGCATAAACCCCAAGATCTGCACGTATTGTGTCCTGGTCATGCAAGCAGAGAACATGGGATTATGATGAATTTGGTCAGTGGACCAATATGACCGCAACTTTTTTAAGTTATGCCCATGAGGAGGGATAGGCCCAGGAAGGTCTTAAATTCGAAGACCGTGACAGATCTCCGATATCTGGCAAGGGTCAACTGGGGATTAACAGCAATGAATTGACCAGCATACAAATTGCTTTGGTCCACAATAGATAGACTGAGATCTTCCGTGAAAAACAGCAAATAAAAATCAAGTGACGTAAAATCAACTGTCTCCACCTGAATTCTGGGTTGGCCAGTGAATGGGGGAAGTACGGGTGCTGCAGAAGTGGTGGGCTCCCAATTCAGATTGGCAAATGCAGCAGGAAGGGCACTATGGGCTCGACGGGCCTATCTTTGTCTTCTTGGTGGCAGCGGGACACTAGTTCTGCTAGCCACCTCACCAGCTTGAACTGCACTTATGGGACTCACCACATCACCACGTGATACCGTAGTGCTGGTTTGACTACTACCAGGATGTACTAGGCTGCTGGTGCTTGCCAGTTCACCAGAAGGATGAGCGGCACTAGTACTGGCTCTCTGCTCCATACAAGAGCCCTGTGGCTCTTGCACCTCAACAACAGCAGAAGAACGGGGTCGGATACGCTTGACCTTGGCAGGGACCACAACTCCGTCATCAAAGCTATCTGTCAGGGTGCCGCTGCTGTCTACAGGATTGTATTTTGAGCCTGAATTTCAGTTTCGGTTTCAGTCACCCATCTGAAACAGATGGGTGACGTCCTGTTCACTCATCTGTCATGCTCAGAAACGTGTATGCCTCTTCACAAGTGTACCTTCGATTGGACATTTTGGCCTCTAAATTTACTGGTACACTAGTGAGACTCACAGGAAAAAAGAGCACCTGTTAGTGACTACTTCAAACCAAAAAAAAACTGTTAGCAATCACAGGGATCAGGCCTGACTCTGTGAACTCTGTAGTTATGTGTTTAGTATTTTGTAAGTGACAGTGATCGATTGATACTGCACTTGGGTGGGCTGGGCTGGGCTGGGCAGAGGGGCTAAATGCAGGTGCTAGCAGGTATCTGGGCTGATCCCGATAACACTGCGTTTTTGGGAACCCTAAACTACTGGGGATGCTAGTGTAGATCTGATCAGATAGATATTGATCTGTTCAGACACTATACTATTAAGGGAAGTGTATGGTGCATACGTGGGTGTTAGCACTACTGGAACTAATCTGACACTGCCTGGGGCAACGCAGACCCTGACTGATGCTAAAACCTAACTGATATCACCAGCCAGGTGATCAGGGGTTATACCTTTATTTAATGAGAAGGAGGGGAGTTTTTGGAGGCGCCAACTCTAATGACACTGTCATATAATGTTTGTGCAGTGCAGTATATACACTTACTGGTTTGCAGGTTCAAAATAAGGTGGCAGTGTCCATCAAGGGTTGAGATGTCCTGAAATGTGCTGGTGCTGGGGTGCAGGTTTCGGTAGCGATCCTTCAGCTCAGGGGATGTTTGCTCCTGGTTGGTAAAGCTGTTCAGCGGTGTCCATTGTGTGGAAGCTCCATGCTTACCACCCTGGAACGCGGAAGCGGACGTGACGTCAGCGATGCACGGAAACTAACTAACTAACCAGCATTACCCGTAACACTAATAGTGATCACAGGTGATAGGGGCTGATCAAGGGGTTAAACGTTTATTAGGGGGGGCTAGGGGGTACTTTAAAGCTACCTGGGCCTACCACTAATGCCCTGTACACACGGTCGGATTTTCCGATGGAAAATGTGTGATAGGACCTTGTTGTCGGAAATTCCGACTGTGTGTGGGCTCCATCACACATTTTCCATCGGAATTTCCGACACACAAAGTTTGAGAGCTGGCAATAAAATTTTCCGACAACAAAATCCGTTGTCGGAAATTCTGATCGTGTGTACACAAATCCGACACACAAAGTGCCACGCATGCTCAGAATAAATTAAGAGACGAAAGCTATTGGCTACTGCCCCATGTATAGTCCTGATGTACGTGTTTTACGTCACCGCGTTTAGAACGATCAGATTTTCCGACAACTTTGTGTGATCGTGTGTATGCAAGACAAGTTTGAGCCAACATCTGTCGGAAAAAATCCATGGATTTTGTTGTCGGAATGTTCGATCAATGTCCGATCATGTGTACAGGGCATAACTGCCCTAACACTGATTAGTGTCACAAATGACACCAGTACAGTGGTCAAAGAAAAATATGAACACTGCACTGGGTGACACTGTGACAAGGATTGAAGGAGTTGACTGGGGGGGTGATCGGGGGGTGAACGGGGGTGACAAGTGTGCCTACGTGTACTGGTGTTAGTGTGTTGGTGCAACTTATTGTGAGATGTTCTCTCTCCTCTCTCTGGAACGAGAAGGATTCCACGAGGGGAGATGACATCACTACCCCTGCCTGTGTTTACACTTACAGGCAGGGGAAGGATTTCATTCACCAGAACCAATCAGCAGGTCCAGGCCATAAATTATTGGCCTGGACCTGAAGATTGATCAGTTCTGAAACAAATCCGATGGTCGCGAGCAAGTGCCAGTATTTTTTGCAAATATGCATAACTTTATTGTGGTCATTGGTATATGTTGTGATTATTCTGTGACTTTCATTGGAGGTTGTAGTTTGTTTGGAATTAAAGTCACAGAATAATCACAACATATACCAATGACCACAATAAAGTTATGCATATATGCAAAAAATACTGGCACTTATTAACCTCTGACCCCATAATAGGTCCCTTTGTACCCCCAACTCCGTTAATCACCTACAGGCGGGCCACCTCTGTGGGCGACTTGCTGGTCCAAAGCGAATTCCGAGACCTAGAGAGAGGTGACCCTTGCACAGCAGTAGGTACATTCACTTGTGGATTGTGCTCTTACTGTAAATATATGGACACTAGAAAAAACATCTATCTACCTAATGGTATGCACTTTGTACCTAAACACCACTCCAATTGCAAGACCATGGGAGTAGTTTACATGCTATTATGTGGCTGTAACTGCTTCTATGTAGGCAAAATGGTACAAAAACTATGGCAGAGACTTTACCGCCACATTAGGGCTATGCAAACGGCTAACCCTGATCTTCCATTAGGTAGACACGTGGCCCAAGTGCATGATGGTATTTGTCCAAAAATATCTGTTTTAGTGTTGGATCGCTTGCACCCAAGCCCACGTGGTGGAGACTTTAACAAAATTCTCTTGCAACGAGAGCTTCGGTCAATATCAAATCTTAATGCGACTTTTCCACCTGGCCTCAATGAAGCCTTCAACCTTAAACCCTTCCTACCAGGTTTCGTTACAGGAAGCTATGACAAGGAACTTTGAACTAATTATTCTCCCTTTTCTCTCCTTTCCCTTCTTTTCTCCCCCTTTTATTTTTTCAGTCATCTTTGGTGTATTGGCCCATTTCACTGTCCTTTGAAATGTTATACGTTTTACATACTAATATTATCATTATGTTTTGTCAATATGGTGCTCCTTATTTTCCTTGAATTTATATGTTTCTCTTATTGTTTACAGATTTTGTTCTTAACTTTCCAAGAACGATATTATCATGTACAGATGTTTATACCACGTCCCCTCAGTCTAAGTACGTTGGAAATCCTAAAAACATATATAATAAACTAAACACACTCCCTTTCAGAATCTGGATGACATTGGGCTTTGAGCTGTTGAGGTTTTGTTTCTCTTTCCTGGTTCCCCCTGGCGGTGTGGCTCGTTGGCGCTCCCCGACATGGGGGGCCACCACTCCTTCTCAGTTGGAGACGGAGGCATTATTTTGCGGTACCTGGGTGCATGCGCCTGACCAAGTGTTTCGCACCTGCGCACCTGGCTTTTTCTATCTTTGCCCTCAGTTGCTGCCCACTCTCTGTGTCGGCGGCCTGCGTCGACATCTGACGTCATCGCACTACTATACGCGGTGACGCCGGACACGGCACGGGCCGGGAAACCACGATTGGATGATGCCTTTCACACACAGGTGTGTTTCCCATGTAGGTTCCTGGAGTTCTGATCTCTCATTAGGGCTTATTTTGTTCCCTGCATTCAGGAATATCCAACATGTGGGATTGGCTGCTCTTTTCTCACCTCTTCCATTGCTCTGATTATTTAATTCAGGTAAGCATAACATATCCCTGCTACACAGCCGAGATGAGCGTCGCTCCCGCAGGGTCTCCAGAGGAGTGTCTAGAAAAGGTCTGTAACCTATAGCTCTCTTTTTAATACCTATATGGGTGTTTTTCTTCCCTGCAATTATATTTACACTCCCCAATTTATTTGGCTATTTGTATGGCTTTTCCAACTGCTCCCCACTTTTAAGAGTGATCGCCCCCCTTTTTTCTGCCCCCTTATATACTCTACCTTTGGTCTATAGCCATATGCATACATGGTTGTGATAAATATGTATATGTTTTGTCTCCTCGCCACCTCATAGATCTGCATCTTCCATGCCCTGTTTGGCAGTTCTTGCGAGCTCTGACTTACCGCCTTGCTCGTTGGCACTAGGTTAGCCACACTCACAGTCAAGGCTCGATTTCATACCTTAATCGATCTCCTTTCAAGAGCTCAGTGAACTTTAACCCATTGGCGGTATCTCTGAATGGCATTCCAGCTCAGTGGACCTACGGACGTGGGAATCCATCTTTTTACATCATTTCTGTGCATCATTGTTATTGTAGAGGAACATAGTCTGTGTGAGTACCAATCTATATAGCATACACTCTGATGTGTTTCTGCCTTTTTGAAATTATTTTCTTGTTCTTGTAAAATCAATTCTTATATATATTTATCCATTTATTTATATGTATGCATATGTCTTTTTCTGATAGAAATGCAACAACCTGCTTTATCTGAATCCCTGAAGAAGGAAGTACAATATCATAAAAAGAAATTAATCTTTTTGTGTTTTCCGAAACATGTAGGGTTTGTGTGGCAACTACAATCTGTCTTTGACCTTTTGGTCCGTCAGAATCTGTGTTTGCTGCAGCACTTAGCAGTTGTATTTCAACATTATTGTTTCTATTCATGTTTTTAGGTGTTAGTATATATATTTTTTGTATATTGAATAACATTTCTATTTTTATATATGTTTTCTTTATTTATATTCATAATCTATTGATCCTTTGGTGGTTCCCTGCCCATAATATCCCCTTGTGGCATCTTTGTTTCTCTACATTTCTTGAGATGTGGCAGTGACCCTCAGGATCAGCCTCTTAATAGTTCCTTTCTTCATTATTATTTTAATATAACTTTAAGAACAAATTCAGGTCTTTAAAAACTCTTTCATTCTCTCTTCCATCATGCATTATATTTAGACTGTAGGTTATTATGCCATGCTAAAAATGGATACATTCAGACAATATAACTATATAATTATAAGAATAAGTTCATGTTTTATATAAGTAAACATTTTCTGTTGTTTCATAGTAATGCAGCAAGGCATGGAGATAGAAGGTTGATACATTCCAGTAATATATAGCATCAGTATTTATAGATTTTACAAGATCTGAAGACCCAGAGAACTTTAGCAGATAATATTGATCTACAATGCAGTTATCTATCATAGTGACATTTTCACTGCTGAAATGGGTATTAATCAACTTGCTTAAAAAAACATATTGCTAATTGATTTGTCATCTGTCTAAGAAACGTAAAAAAAAAAAAAAAATATCCAAAGCCAAGTGTTTTTAATCTACTGTATTTTTCAGCTTTTTAACACCTGGAGGTGAAAATCACATAATTAGGTTGAAAGGAGGCATTTTCTCTGTTAGTGTATGGAAGAGCCATTCATGTATTTAACGAACAACAAATACCTACATGATTCATATTAGGTACAAGCTTGCTATGCTGGTCACTGAAATGGAATAAAAACGTCATGCTTATTTGACAATGTCAATGATTAAAGTTCAGGATTTTACCATTTAATGGACATGTACAATACAGTATATGCCACTGATCATTTACCAATAATAGGAGCAAGTACAGTGTGATAATATATACAAAAAGTGTGTTAGAGGCCGGATTGACTTTCATGGTACCTCCATAGACATGGTAGCACTTTTGATAGATTAAAACCAACATATTTTATTTACAAATATTATAAAAACTGATAGACAATTCATGCCTAAAAATCTAATGTATAAGTCTCTCGAAACTGGACTATTAAATGATAATCCCACTAGATAGATTTAGGTAGGTATGAAAAAATTCTGTAAATTAAGAATGTTTTCAGAAATAGATGTGGTAATAGTTTATTGTATCCATTAACCTTTTTGTGACTAAGAGTGAAACAAATATTAATGCCTGAACAAAATTTTTCAACTTAGATATGTGTTAGTAAAACTGTACATATCATCACATCTACTTTGTGTATCCAGGTGGATTATACTGCATTTGTTTAGGACAAATTGGGATTTCATTTGGTGGTAAATTGTAATGGATGTCTCCCATTTTTTTATTATCAGTGTAAATCGGTTCAACATATTAAAAAATGTTTTTTTAAATGTAGCTGTATTTTTCTTACTATTAGCATAACTTACCACCAAAGAACAACCCAAAGCAAATTCCTCTGCGTCTGAGGATTGCAGTGATATCACATATGTGTGTCTTATTTGTTGTTTGTACCTATAGTAAGGCTCAGAAACAATAGTGTGCATTTTGCTTTTGTTATCCTAACTAAAACACATTGATACTAACACTAATGCTAATTTTAAAAATGTCTTTTTTTTAAATCTCACTCAAAATATACTGACTCTGACCTCTGACCACAGCCTTTTGACACTGACCTTGACCTTTGACCCTTACCTCCAACCAGACTGCTGGTTGGAAGCTAAACAGTGGGGACCTTGAGTGGAGAGTGAACAAGTTTTGCTTTTTGACTGCTGGTGATTGCTGGGTTGCATTTTTAGGTTCTTTGTGGGGCTTTTCCTTGTAGCTTTTTAACAGCTTTTTCTGACACTTTTTAAACAGCTTTTTCTTTCTTTGCTTCCTTCAGCCTACTAATTAAGGGGAGCCGTTAATGGGTCACAGGTGCTTGAGGCCTATATAACCTTGTGCAGAACTCATTGTGAGCCTGCTCATCTTTGAGCCTGCTGCAACTTAGACCAAGTGGAACTTGACTAAGTGGTGAGTTAAAACCAGAGTGGGTACCTTGAGTGTAGAGTGAACAAGTCTTGCTTTTTGATTGCTGGGTTGCATTTTTATGTTCTTTTGGAAGGTAGTGGAACTGGACTAAGTGGTGAGTTAAAAACCAGAGTTTAAAACAGGAGGTTATAAAATGGGTCATAGTACCTGTGTAGTGTGAGTACCTGAGTGTTGTCTGTGTAGTGCGTATGGATCGTTAATACTTGTGTATTGTGTACTGTGTACTTGTCTATTGCGGTTGCATGTAGGTCTGCGGGTGCAAGTAGGTCTGCGAGTGCACACAGGTCTGCAGGTGCATGTAGGTCTACACGTAGGTCTGTGAGTGCATGTAGGTCTGCACGTAGGTATGCGAGTGCACGTAGGTCTGCACGTAGGTCTGCGAGTGCACGTAGGTCTGCACGTAGGTCTGCGAGTGCACGTAGGTCTGCAGGTGCACGTAGGTCTGCACTTGGTCTGCGAGTGCACGTAGGTCTGCACGTGGGTCTATGGGTGCATGTAGGTCTACGAGTGCACGTAGGTCTGCGAGTACCTGTGTATTGTCTTGTTGAGTGCCTGTGTATTGTCTTGTTGAGTGCCTGTGTATTGTCTTGTTGAGTGCCTGTGTATTGTCTTGTTGAGTGCCTGTGTATTGTCCTGTTGAGTGCCTGTGTATTGTCCTGTTGAGTGCCTGTGTATTGTCCTGTTGAGTATTAGTGTCAGGAAGCTAGTTGTTATGTAATTTGGACAGGGTATAATCCCCAATCCTCATTCAATTAATAGGTACGATGCCAGGCGGGTGTGCAGGGGCGACTCGTTGTACATCTTGCGGCATGTATGCGTTCCTTGATCATCCAATCGAGGGTGAATACTGCTGTGTAAAATGTAAGCACATTGTTTCCCTGGAAGCCAAGGTTCTGAATCTGGGGAAGAAACTGTCAGCACTGAGAAGTCCATCCATACTAAAGGAGAGCCAGGAACGTACACGGCAGGTTATGGGAGGGGCCAGCACAGAGGCGGGTGGAGACAATGTGGTGCAGGCACTAGGAAAGCGTAGATGGTGGAAAGTCAGGAAGAGTAGAGGGGGAAGTGCCAGGGAGGCCGATCCAGGGTTGGAGCATCCCAATAAGTACGCTCCATTGAGTGACATTGGTGAAACCAGTCAGGGACCAGCACTGCTGGAGCTGAGGGACTCTGCTAGCTGCCAGGGGAAGAACTCCTCTAGTAAGAGTGGGGGGGAGTGAAGGGAAAGGATAGACAGATTCTGGTGGTAGGGGACTCAATTCTTAGAAGGACAGAGAGGCCAATCTGTAACAAAGACCTGAAGCACCGAACTGTATGTTGTTTACTGGGCCCTCGGGTTCGCACATCACGGATTTTGTAGACAGATTACTGGGAGGGGCTGGGGAAGACCCGGCTATCATGGTACACGTTTGCACCAATGACAAAGTCAGAGGCAGATGGAGTGTCCTAAAGAACGATTTTAGGGACTTGGTAGCTAAATTGAGGAAAAGGACCTCCAAGGTAGTATTCTCAGGAATACTACCGGTACATTGAGCCACACCAGAAAGGCAGAGGGAGTTTAGGGAAGTAAACAAGTGGCTGAAGAGCTGGTGTAGTAAGGAGGGGTTTGGGTTCCTGGAGGACTGGGCTGACTTCTCAGTCGATAACCAGTACTATAGAAGGGATGGACTGCACCTAAATGAGGAGGGTGCAGATCAGCTGGGAATGAAGATAGCCAAAAAGTTGGAGGAGTTTTTAAACTAGGCAACGGGGGGAGGGTCCAGAGGTAGAGATAGTCAGTGTGGAACATATTCCAGAGGGTAGTGATGGGGGCATTAGAGATGGGTTTATGTGCTTTGGTCAACCTAAGGTAAGTATAGAAGCAAGTCCTAGGGGGTTATTTACTAAAGGCAAATCCACTTTGCACTACGAGTGCACTTGAAAGTGCACTCGCTGTAGATCTGAGGGGAAGATCTGAAATGAGGGGAAGCACTGCTGATTTTATCATCCAATCATGTACAAGCTAAAATGCTGTTTTTTATTTTCCTTGCATGTTCCCCTCAGATCTACAGCGACTGCACTTCCAAGTGCACTTGTAGTGCAAAGTGGATTTGCCTTTAGTAAATAACCTCCCTAGTTGCAATCTCGGAACACCCAATAAGAGGATAATATGCGACCGGTCTAAACTACGTGGCATGTTCACCAATGCCAGGAGCCTAGCAGACAAAATGGGTGAACTAGAGATACTGCTGTACAAGGAGGATTTGGATTTTGTGGGAATTTCAGAGACCTGGTTCAACAGCTCTCATGATTGGCTGGCAACCATTCAAGGGTATACCCTTTATCACAAGCATAGAGAGGGTAAAAAAGGAGAGGGGTATGCCTATATATCAAGAATAACGTACAAGTGAATGTGAGAGATGACATCACTAAGGGAGCTAGGGAGGAGGTGGAATCTTTATGGGTAGAGTTCCAAAGGGATGAAGCTAAGGGGAAAATAATACTGGGAGTATGCTATAGACCCCCTAACCTGAGGGAGGAAGCAAAGATGGGAAGCGTTATCATAATGGGGGATTTTAATTATCCAGACATAGACTGGGCGGAGGGAACCACGCATTCATCTAAGGCTCGCCAGTTCCTAAATGTCTTGCAGGACAATTTTATGGGTAAGATGGTAGACGCACCAACTAGAAATAAAGCGTAACTGGATCTACTGACTACCAACAATACAGACCTGATCACGGATGTGGAAATACAGGCAATTTAGGTAACAGCGATCACAGGTCAATTGGCTTCAGTATAAATCACACAAATAGGAAACATAAGGGGAATACAAAGACACTGAATTTCAAAAGAGCCAACTTCCCTAAACTACGAATCTTGCTAGAAGGAGAGACGGGTTTGCTTTAAGAGCATATTAAATAAGGGCATTAGCCAATGCATCCCATTGGGTAATAAATTTAAAAGAGCAAACAAAAGTCCTGGGTGGGGAGTACTCGGAATGGTCAGGGGTGGGTAGTGGGGTCCCCCAGGGTTCTGTGCTGGGACCAATCCTGTTTAATTTGTTCATAAACAACCTGGAGGATGGGGTAAACAGTTCAATCTCTGTATTTGTGGATGATACTAAGCTAAGCAGGGCAATAACTTCTCCGCAGGATATGGAAACATTGCAAAAAGATTTGAACAAATTAATGGGGTGGGCAACTGCATGGCAAATGAGGTTCAATTTAGAAACATGTAAAATAATGCATTTGGGTGGCAAAAATATGAATGCAATCTATACACTGGGGGGAGAACCTCTGGGGGAATCTAGGATGGAAAAGGACCTGGGGGTCCTAGTAGATGATAGGCTCAGCAATGGCATGCAATGCCAAGCTGCTGCTAACAAAGAAAACAGAATATTGGCATGCATTAAAAAGGGGATTAATTCCAGAGATAAAGCAATAGTTCTCCCACTCTACACGACTCTGGTCCAGCCACACCTAGAGTATGCTGTCCAGTCCTCAGGAAGGATGTACTGGAAATGGATAAGAAGAGCAAAAAAGCTAATAAAGGGTCTGGAGGATATTAGTTATGAGGAAAGGTTGCAAGCACTGAATGTATTCTCTCTGGAGAAGAGACGCTTGAAAGGGGATATGATTTCAATTTACAAATACCGTACTGGTGACCCCACAATAGGTATAAAACTTTTTCACGGAAGGGAGTTTAACAAGACTCATGGCCACTCATTAAAATAAGAAAAGAGGTTTACCCTTAAACTACGTAGAGGATTCTTTACTGTAAGAGCGGCAAGGATGTGGAATTCCCTTCCACAGGTGGTGGTCTCGGCGAGGAGCATCGATGGTTTCAAGAAACTATTAGATAAGCACCTGAACGACCACAACATACAGGGATATACAAGGTAATACTGACATATAATCACACACATAGGTTGGACTTGATGGACTTGTTTCTTTTTTCGACCTCAACTACTAAGTAACTTTGACCCTAACACTAACACTGGTACTGACTTAGTTCAAACCTGGATCTAGGAAAATGCAACATATTATATAATGTATCCCTTATGCATACAATGTAATATATAATGTATCCTGTATGCATACAATGTGTTATATAATGTACCCTGTATGAATACAATGTATTATATAAATGTATCCTGCATGTATACAATGTATTGTATAATGTATCCTGTATGTATACAATGTATTATGTAATGGATTCTGTATGTATACGATTTTTGATATAAGGTATCCTGTATGTATACAATGGACAAAAAATGGTTGAGACTAATTGGTTGGGAAAATAGAGGTTCAGGTCCACATCCCTTGTACAACATGTAAAAGAAAGTTTCATCAAAAAATGGGACTTTAGAGGACCATGAACACTCAAGAGAGAATATTTAGTAAAAAATATGAATTTTATTACAAACAATTACCATCATATCAAAAGAAGCTAAAACACATGATAACACTGAAGTACACATTAGATTGAAACATGAAAAAGTGGAAGAAGCCCAGACCAACTGTCAGACATGCAGATGAAATCCAACGAGTTTCGATATGTGGAGTAAGGGTCTTCTTCAGGGAAAAAGAGGAATGGGCTGAAAGACTTCCTATCACGACTATTACTTACCGAGGCCAAGATGCCGAGAGCAGCTCGCCCTTAGGACCACGCGCACCCTGTCCCCTGGAGATGATACAGGGAGCAGGGGGCACACAGAGGCACGGGCCACCAGCAGGTGAGTACTCCAGAGGTAGAAGGACTGTATGCAAGGTGGGGATTTCCAGGAGCTGACTGGAGGTACCAATACAGAGTCAGAGGATCAGGTGCGGAACAAACAGGAAGTCCGTGAAACTAGCCGGGGGTTAAAACCAGGTAATCAGTATTAAAGCAGAGTCCGTTTGGATAGCCAGGGGTCAAGCACAGGTAATCAGTATTAAAGCAGAGTCCATTTGGATAGCCAGGGGTCAAGCACAGGTAATCAGTATTTAAGGCAGAGTACACAGCGAACAGAAACTAGGGACAGCTGACGTCAAACCAGCAACCCGACTGGGTGCTGGAGCCGTCTGAAGTAGCCCACACAGTGCGCGCATCGGCGTGACATGCTACCGTGCACCCACACAAGCGACCGTGCGCACTCGGGGACCGTTGTGCACCTGCACACACCGCACCATTGGGCCGCACACGGGTGTGCACCGAAGCGCCAGTCCACCGCGCATGCACCCCGGAGCCCGGCAAACAGAGGCAGAAGCCATCCTCTGACACTTCCATATAACTACAAACTATAATATTGATAAAGAAATAATGATTATGCACATAATGTTATATAATTATTGTGACAGACCTAGCCGGAAAAGAGGCTTTTGGAGGGGACTGAATGCCAGCCTCCTGCAAACCGATTATGGGCCCTGGCATTTGGGGGGACGGTGCTCTTTGTGAGCTGTATGCCTAGGGACCCTGGAGGTGGTGTTACTTTAGATTCAGGTCCATGTCCCCCAAAACACACAGACTCTGGGGACCCTGGATATGCCATTGTGATGGGAGTCACTAATAGGGGCACAGGGTGAATGAGAACCCCACTATGATCTGTGCTAGTCAGAGACTCAATGCTGTATATGTGTGTATATATAATGTGTGCTGTCTCATTGTGTTGTGTACTGTTTGCTGTGCTAGTTTTGGGTGGGGCTGTATTCCAATGTTCTATATGTTTGTCTGCCTTGGATCACAGGATGTGTATTGCATTGGAGGGAGGGGGGATTCTTCCAACAGCTCTCCCTGCTAACACTGTGTACTGATGAGACGTTAAACACACCTGACCTGTGTGTCCATTGTCATTGGACAGTTTAACCCGCCCTCTTTTCCAAGGGTGGGGGGAAAGTGTCTCTGAGTTATTTTATCTGTTGTGTCCATGTGTTATAATAAATGAGTTGATTCCTGCTTGAAACCTGAAGACAGAGCCGTGTCTCGGTTTTGGGGTGGATTATTTGTATGGGTTCCTTGTTCGGCTGATTGAAGTGTTCGGTAGCTGCCTTTGTGTTTGGGTATGGAATGTCCTAAACGACTTTAACCCCTTTCATACTCGGGGTGTCGTTACAATTATAAAAAATATACAACAGTTAAATTAGTATAGATACATGTGTATTATTATTAAAAAATGACCTCATGTGTTTGATACTTTAGACACTGGAGATCAATTGCTCAAGGCAGTAAAAAGAGAACGAGAATGTCCACATAGAAAGCAGCAAAGTGTCATCTCAGATGCAGCGTCTTCCCGCATGTAACCAGAATATCACCCAGAAGGGAGGATAAGGGGCAAAGAAGGGGGAAGGGAGGCAGGGAGGGAGAAAACAAAGGGGAGTACACTGGTGCAAAAACACTCCTTAATGGCTAGTATGTCATCTTTAGCCATGATATAGACCTGATGGCAAGAACAAAATTTAATAAGACAATTAGGTGACTAGTCTGAATGATGAGCCAAAATAATGATAGTGATAATAATATTTATTCCAAATGAAGAATATATAGTGGGCCATGGAGTGAGTACATACCTATCAATGCTGGTTTTAAAAATCACTTCTGATCAAAAGAGCCACAATGTTGCGGTGCAATCCAACACTGGAGGAGGATTTTTCCAAAGAAACCTCATAGATAGAAGAGGTCATAAGCCATAAATAACAGGACAGGGAAAGATACAAGGCTTAAATGAGATTGATGTATGTGATAACATAAAACACACAAACATCAAAAAATATTAGAGAGTCTTACCCCAAGAAAAAAGTGCTATCTTCCACCTATGTGGACATGTTTCCTCCAGAGCGCACCAAACCAAAATGAATTGGCTGCTTATAAGGAGCTCTAGGTGGTGATTTAGATCAGACTTGATATGCCACACCTGGAGCTGTACAAGACGCTCCAGGGTGAACCCTCCCTTTCCCACCCTACCACCTATAAGGATTCCCACACCTCCCCTGGGCCGGCGGTGTGCCGCTCCGCCACATCCACACACTGGATCTGCTGTGTGTCAAGGTGCAACACTCAATCAGTCTCAAAAATGGCGTGATCAGGAGGCATCAAGAACGCTGCCATGGAGACTGGCCGGAGCTGATCACATGACAGCACGGTGCATCCGATCACGCCTGATTGGAAAACACCTGGGAACGCAGCCGAGTCACATGACAGGCCGGTCACATGACAGTGTGGTGCTTAAGGTCGCCCGCCCACTGACGCCACACAGGGCATAGGGACGCAAGAAACCAAGCACCCCAGCCCAAACAAAGGCCACTGCCGCCGTCCCCGCCCTCTGGGGGAGGAGCGCATCATACGGCCTGGGTGCGCCAGCTGGGAGACAAGTGATGGCACACCGGTGAAGCTGATCACTGCCCATGACAAAGGAGAAAAAAGGTTTTTTGATGTATGTGTGTTTTATATTATCACATACATCATTCTCATTTAAGCCTTGTATTTTTGTCTTTACCCCAGGTTCTTTGCCCATTCACCTATTTATATTCATTACAGATATTTTATCTTTCCCTGTCCTGTTATTTATGGCTTATTATCTCTTCTATCTATGAGATTTCTTTGGAAAAATCCTCCTCTGGTGTTGGATTGCACCACAACATTGTGGCTCTTTTGATCAGAAGTGATTTTTAACACCAGCATTGATAGGTATGTACTCACTCCATGGCCCAATATATATTCTTCATTTAGAATAAATATTATTATCACTATCATTATTTTGGCTCATCATTCAGACTAGTCACCTAATTTCCTTATTACATTTTGTTCCTGCCATCAGGTCTATATTGTGGCTAAAGATGACAAACTAGCCATTAAGGAATGTTTTTGGTTATCCTTCATGTCTTTGCACCAGTGTACTCCCCTTTGTTTTCTCCCTCCCTGCCTCCCTTACCCCTTCTTTACCCCTTATCCTCCCTTCTGGGTGATATTCTGGTGGCATGCGGGAAGACGCTCCATCTGACATGACACTTTGCTGCTTTCTATGTGGACATTCTCATTCTCTTTTTACTGCCTTGAGCAATTAATCTCCAGTGTCCAAACACATGAGGTCACTTTTTGATATTAATGCCCTGTATACATGGTCGGAATTTCTGATGGAAAATGTGCAATCGGAGCTTGTTGTCGGAAATTCCGACCGCGTGTGGGCTTCATCACGCTTTTTCCATCGGAATTTCCGACACACAAAGTTTGAGAGCAGGCTATAAAATTTTCCGACAACAAAATCCGTTTGCGTTAATTCTGACCATGTGTGGCCAATACCGACGCACAAAGTGCCACGCATGCTCAGAATAAATTTTGAGACGGAACTGCTCGGTCTGGTAAAATTAGCGTTCGTAATGTATATAGCACTTTCGTCACGCTGCAATGTTTTAAATTGTTTAATGCAGCGTACTCTCTTCTTCGTTATAATGCTAGAAGAATAAAGTTGTTTTGCTGCTCATATTCACACAGACTTCTCACAAACTTATTTCTTTAATGTTTCTCGTGATTTCATGAATATAATATTTTGATTTGTCACATCTCCCGAAAATATTATTTATTTTTATGTTTTTATATTTTGAATTATTTGTTTTTATTTTTTTAAATCCTGATCTGTTATTTTTTTAATTTTTTTTTTGATCTCCAGAATAGTTTTGGGTGTGTTTTGTGTGTCAAGTTACCACAACACCATTATTATCTTGTATTATTTAATCTCAAGGAGGTTGCTTGGTGTTGGTGTCTCTTGTTAACTTGTATTTTTTACATTGTATTTTTGAAATGTACCTGCCTACTCACAAACAAACTGTCCTTTTTGAAGGAAAACACACATAGGTGAGTATTATTTAAAAAAAATACCTTTATTAAGGGGTCATAACCAAAGAAAGAGGGAAGGCAATGCTGGAGAAACTGCTGAAATTGGTGAAGCCTTTGGCCCCCAGGGCACACATCAACTATTTTAATGCAAAATTGGTGGCCTGAGGAGTCCATATATAAGGGAGTACAATCTGGTCCAAAAGTCCAAGAGATCATGAACAGCAGCAGATGACATACATGTGCCCAGGCTGTGGTCATACAAGAGCCTGCATCTTTTGTCAGACAAGACTGAACCCAGGCCATCACTTTCTTGTCTTCCTTCCACTCTTCCTTCCAGGCTGTGTCTGTGGTGTTGGAGTTGTGGCAGGAGGAGGAGGAGGATGATACAACTCACACAGGTGGATATTGGGTGTGATTTGGCCCCTCACCCCCTTAGTTAATGTTTCAAAAAGGATTTCCTAACACATGAGGCATTGGCCTTCCTCCATGTCTTGCAGTTTGGTGGCAGCCATGGAGGCAAAGGCCTCTTCATGAGTGGGGGTGGCTCTGAGGGCCGCAGAAGCCTCCCCAATCAGCCTGAGCGCTGACTCCTCCACGTTACTCCCCTTCCTGGGTCTTTTGGTTGGAAGGCGGAGGGGAGAGACCTGTGAGGTTCCTACTGGGCCCGGCCTCCTCCTGGCTGCCACTAACCCCCGCCTCCTCCTGGCTGCCACATTCCACAACCTCCTCCTGTGTGCCACATTCCACAGCCTCCTCCTGGCTGAGGTCTTCCTGTGTATGAAAAAGGGACATAGTTTTAGTTTTTTCTTCATCAATCACACACAATTTTCTTCTCATGACTATTGCAAATTGAATGTTAACAAATATAAAAGATTATCATTCTGACCCCAGCATTTTTCATTCTTGTCCCAAACATGTTTGCCCACTACTGTCTATTGATATGTAAAACACTTTATTAAATCAGCAATTAGTGATCAATAATAAAATCTAGTAAACATAATTTATTTATTGACCAGAAATCTGTAGAACAATGCTATACCTGGCTCCAGCTGGGCTCCTCCACTTCTTCCTGGCTGGAAATCCCAGGTTGGACATCGGAAGCCTCAGCTGGGGTGGAAGATAGGGTGGAAGGAAGAGTGGAAGAAAGGGTTGAGAGGGATTCCCTGACTTCAGTCTGGTCTGACAGAAAACAAAGTCTCTCATAGTACCACAACCTGGGGACATAAATGTCATCTGCTGCAGCTCCTTATCTCTGGGAATCCTGGACCTTTTTGCGCTCCCTAAGATAAGTGCTCCTCAGGCCACCAATTTTGGCTTTTAAATAGGGGATGGTTGCTGTGGGGACCACTGGCTTCACCAACTCCAGCGCTGCCTGCCTCTTTTGTTTATGATTATAATGTGGGTGTTTGACCTGCCATAGACAGGGCAGCTCCCTGTATTTATCTATGAACAGGGGGAGTTAGTTGTGGTCATTGAAGCCATCCATTTTATCTGCAATACACAAGACAAACCCTAATGTCAGGCTAAAGTCTCCTAATCTTGTCCCAATATAGGCCTCAATCTATAAGCAGTATAGGCCCAAGTTAAAATTGTACCTATCATGATCGGCGCTTCCGATACTCCTTCCTCCGCTCACAGATCGTACATATGACACACGCGTGTTACGCTTTATATACACTGTGCATGCGTGAAACTCTGCCCGCCCCTGACGTTCTTTCTAGTCTATTCCCCGCCCCTTCTCTTTCGGCGCAGTGGGGAAGAGCACACGGCGGAGGCACAACAGGTGCATGATAATTCCAGCAACGAGGAGGGGGAGGAAAGCCCGGAGCCAGAAACGTCACGATCTGGCAGGATAAGATTTACTGTAAGGCTTCAAATATGGCCTTTGTAGAGATGGTGGAGATGGTCAACATATTGAAAAGGGCCAACTATGACGGGAAGCATGGACCTTACCCCAACCCAAATGTCAGAAAGGCCAAGATCATGGCGAAAGTTGTGAAGAGTCTGCACAGGAATTTTGGGGTACGGCGATCCAAGGATCAACTGAGGAAGTGGTGGTCGGACCTCAAATTAAGGGAGCACAATCAGTATAGAAGGGATCAGGAGAGTGCTGCAAAAAAGTAAGTAGTTGACCTGTGTTCCTATTCTTTATCTTTATTACGTTCATGCTGCTTCATGTGCTTTTCTTTACTTTTGTACAGTTTAAAATGGCAACTTTAAGTTCATGGACACATTATTCGTTCGTAGGAAACATTGTTCGTTCGGCCACTAAAACACCATGTCTTGTCCAGATGCAGTTCAATACATTTTTTCTGGCCTACTTCACTTAAAATAAGTTGGTTGTCTATATGGGTTTGTAACTAGAATGAAATGCAAACTAGAATCTGTGTAAGGAGAGGACACTCAGCAGCTGTTTACACATCTGGACGCAGGAGCAGTAGTGTGGGACACCAGAACACCCTTTTTATTAGGGGGCCCACACAGGAGCTCCAGTGTATACTATAGGGGTGTCTCCATCTGTGAAGCTTGTTCAAAACAGGTAAGTATTCAAGCTTGACAAAGGACAAAAATATTTCTTCATCTTGGAACTCTGCCAAAAGAGACAATTGTACCCTGCTTCCAAGCAATGTTTCAAATTCCTATTTCTGGCCTCAAATATCTGCGAAGTATACCTTTTTTTTCACATAGGAGAGAAAAGACTCGGAGGACACCACTCATCAGAGGAGACCAGGGACTCCCACCTCAGGAAGTAGAAGAAATCCCCCAAACCCAACCAGAGGAGGAGGAGGGAGACATTATAGAAATTGTCACCACAACAGGTGAGTGTCTGCGACCACAGCTTCAGGTAAGAGATGGATGCCTGCATATTTATAATACATGGTGTGTTTTTTTTTTGTTTTTTTTAGGTTACCATGATGTTGTGGAAGAGGAATGTAATTTCACAAGTGAAAGTGCCCAGATCCTTATCGGGGAGATAATGGGGTGTAATAGGGTTTTAGAAACCCTAAAGAAAAACATCAGTGATGTTCAAAACAAAATGAAGAACATCATTGATGTTTTAGGGAGAATATAAAACAAACATAAATCCCTAATTTATTGCAGGTTTATTTTTTTTATGACTAATTTTTGACATATTCAAAAAGTCAAATTTTGAAGATGCACACAGTGTGTCAACATGTGCTATCTGCCATCACGGGAGATCAATGTACGGTTTTGTGGGTGCAACCCCTTCCTCAATTATAAAGTAGCTGAGAGGAAGGGGTTGCACCCACAAAACACATCCCTTGATCCCCCATGATGTCAGCTAGCACATGTTGACATTAGGCAATTCGTGTGCATCTTCAAAATTTGGCTTTTCCAGGACTGACATCACCCCATCTGCTGAACACAATATCAAACACAGTTTATAAATACTCATGTCCGATATTGCCTTCACTTTCTATAAGTTGAACTTTGTAAGTTCCAGAGTTGTGTATTGTTTAATGGTTTTAAAGATGCCTGTTTTACCTATTAATGCTGTTTTGTAGAAATGTGAACTCAAAAAATTTTAGACAACAAACATGTTGGTTTGTTAAAAATACCTTTTATAAATGCACATGTGATTGTGCTTTAAGTAAAATTTGGATAATGACCAATGTGTGGCTTCTTCTTTCAATGCTCAAAAGCAGTTTTTGGAGTAAAGTTGTTTTTTCCCTGACAATGGTTGCTGTTTACTAAAGGCAAATCCACTTTGCACTACAAGTGCAGTTTCAAGAGCACTTTTAGTGCAAAGTGTATTTTCCTTTAGTAAATAACACCCACAGTGCGTTATAATTTTACACAATCACGCCATTTTCAGGACTCCCCAAATTTCAGTCATGGTGCTGAAAATTATGAAGATTTTTGTCAGTAATGCATTACATACATTAACAACAAAAACAAGGTGTGTGTAGCAGACCCACAACATACTTTTATAAGTAGAAGAAGAGATTGTCACCCCATGTCTGAAATAAATTTCGTTTGCACTGTTGAATCAAAAGGCCAACTAAATAATACCATTAAAAGAAAACCGAGGAGACAGCTAAAAGAAAGCCAAGCAGGAAATAAAATAAAATATGTCTTAAGTTGGAAAGATATCTTTTATTCAAAAACGTCTCAGACATTGTCTGGCATATTGATGGCCCCCCTACTCACAAAGTATTCCATGTATCTTATACGGACCTTATGGGTACTCTGGGGGGGCAAGCCAGGATGGCCAGTTTCAAGCACCATCAGCGTTTGTTCATTAGGAATTCTGGCCTCAGGCCCAAATGAGGCAGCATAGTTTAGAGAATTTCTCCTTAAAAAATTGTGGAGAATACAGCAAGCCAGGATGATGTGATTGAGTTTATATTCTGCCATGTGTATGGGTGTAAGAAATAAGCGAAACCGGCTGGCCATTATTTCAAATGTGTTCTCCATCACTCTTCTGGCTCTGGCCAGCCGGTAATTAAAAACCCTCTGGTCCGGGGTGAGGGTCCTCATAAGGAATGGCCGCATAAGATGCATAAGCTGGTCCCCCAGCACAAACGCTTCATCCACAACGAAGACGAATGGGAGTCCTTCTGCATTGTCTTCTGGAGGTGGCAAGCCCAAGCTGCCATTCTGGAGATGCCTGTAGAACTCGGTCTGGGTGATGACTCCACCAACCGACATCCGGCCATTCTTCCCCACGTCCACATACTAGACTTGTGCACAACGGAAAATTTTGTTAGTTTTGGTTTGTTGTCATTCGTAAAATACATAATTTCGTTCTGTTATATTCGTTATGTTACGTTAATACGTTTTTGGATAATTCGTTATTATTCGTAGAGTGTCGATAGTTGTTATACTGAATCTCGAATCATGTCGAATTCATTTGTTATATGCACTATAATTTTGTTCGTATTCATTGAAATTCAATATTTATGTATGTATATATATTCGTGATAATGATTCGTAGTTTGGAAAGTCTTTTAACACACACAATGACAATATCTCTTCTCCTCTGCTCAAATACAATACAACACCCTTCTCACTCAGTTCTCAGGAATGCACTTTGCCAGTAATCCAACCTCCAGCACAAAATTAATCAGCTGATTGGACTGTAAGATTTACTCTGAGATGACCTTTTGTTTCATTAGATCTTTAACGAATTACCGAAACATGTCAAATTAATTAGTTATATCCACTATAATTTCTTTCGTATTTGTTGAAATTCATTATTTTTTATTCGGATGCATCCGAATGTACGAAAGATGCAAAATTCGGCCGAATTTCGATTCGTTACGAAACGAATTGCACAAACCTACCACATACAGGAACTCGTAAGTAGCCAACACCACCGTCAACATCACAATACTATTGAACCCCTTGTAGTTGTAATAGTATGACCCCGAGTTGGGGGTTGGGACAATGTGGACGTGTTTCCCATCAATTGCCCCTAAGCAGTTGGGAAAGTCCCACCGCTGGGCAAAGTGGGAGGCCACAGTCTGCCATTCCTGTGGGTTGGAAGGAAACTGTGGAGTCAAACAAGAAAAAAAAAATTAGTAATTTTGCACAAAAACATTGAAAGCAGATTAGATTAGACACAAACATTCTTGGCCATCATCAGTATAACATTTATTTTAGTGAGTATTTAAAGACAAAAGTATAAGGTCCACCTATCAGATTCCTCACCCCCTCTGATGGCCCATTGAAAATATTTTAGGGGGGGAGATGTTTTGGACAGGTAACCCTCTCCACTTCTTTGAGAGCTGAATGCATAAATAATGTGTTACTTTGGCCAGCCCCTCCTTACTTTACACTATTGGCAGCCCACTGGACAGGTAAGAAGTGTCATAATACAAAGATATAAATACACACTGTACAAATTTTAGCACATTTTTAAATTCTGCAATTACATATCAAGATAATAATAGGATACAAAAACTTTAAACATTACCATTTGAAAGTATTCAGGCAGGCCCTTGCAGTACATGCTTTGGGGAATTCATCCATAAATCTGACCACAAAAGAGGTAGGTATAGTGTGTATGGGTTTGGCAAAGTCAGCAGATAGAGGATTGGTATCAGCTGACTTAGCCTCTGGCACTGACTTAGCCTCTGGCACTCTGCCTGAATTTAAAGCACCAATAACATTTATATACATTTTAGGGGGTGTTTAGGGTAAAGCACTACTATGGAGCTGACAAAATACATTGTTAAGTGACTAGACGAGGTGGATACGGGCCCAGGAGAGCATGCTGGGAAGGTAAGTGAAGGCAAATATGCATGAAGGACAAAAAAAAATTAAAAAATTCCAGCATGCATGAGAACAAAGGGGACATTCACAGCATATTACAATCATAGTAATTAGGAAATAAGGAAAGAAATACAATACACTAGTAAACATTAAATACAATAAAATGTGATGTCAAAGGATAAAAATCTTACCTTAATATAGTCCTATTGCAGAACCTGAATGATGGCAGAACAGGTCTCTGGCATAATAATCCCCAGAGCCTGGGGCGAGATGACTGTCAAGAACTTGAGGTCCTGCAGGCTTCTCCCCGTCGCCAAGTACCGCAACGTGGCAACTAGCCTCTGCTCCGGAGTGATGGCTTACCTCATGCAGGTATCCTGCCTGCTGATATAAGAGGTCAGCAAAGCCAACAAACGGTGAAATACGGGGTCAGTCATCCTGAGAAAGTTCCTGAAATCATCAGGATTATTCTCACGGATCTCACGGAGCAAAGGCATGTGACAGAATTGGTCACGCTGGAGCAACCAATTCTTGGTCCAAGAACTCCTCTTGTCCTGTTCATGGACTGGGCTTGTGTCAAAGCAAGAACTCCAACACCAAGCCCCTGCACAGCACAAACTCTACGATGAGTACATACATGCAACATGGCTAGAAAATGGTTGGCTGGTCAGAACGAAGTAACAGAACGCACTTAAGAACAGCAAAGCCTGTGAAGAGCGACCTGAAAATCAGTAACAAATGGACAAGAACACAATGATAAATCAATGGAAACTCCCTGCATGCACTGAAGAACAGATACAAACCCACAAGCACAAACTGAACACCAGAAAAACAATCTGAAAGCCATGAGGCTGAAAAGCGCAAATCGTCTCTCACCAAACTTTTACTAACACAAGATTAGCAAAAGGAGCCCAAAGGGTGGCGCGCTTTGTATTGAACTGCCCTTTAATAGTCTCATCGTATGTGGTGTACGTCACCGCGTTCTTGACATTCGGAAATTCTGAGAACTTTGTGTGACCGTGTGTATGCAAGACAAATTTGAGCCTACATCCGTTGGAAAAAATGCGATGGATTTTGTTGTCGGAATGTCCGAACAATGTCCGACCGTGTGTACAGGGCATAATACACATGTATCTATACTGATTTAACTGTTGTATATTCTTTATAACTGTATAACATTGTGTGCATAATCATTATTTCTGTATCAATCTTATAGATGGTTTGTAGTTATATGGAAGTCTTTCAGCCCTTTCCTCTTTTTCCCAGAAGAAGACCCTTACTCTACATGTCAAAATGCGTTGGATTTCATCTGCCTGTCTGACAGTTGGTCTGGGCTTCTTCCACTTTTTCATGTTTCAATCTCATGTGTACTTCAGTGTTATCATGTGTTTTAGCTTCTTTTAATATGATGTTAATTATTTGTAATAAAATTCATATTTTTTACTAAACATTCTCTCTTGAGTGTTCAAGGTAATCTAAAGTACCATTTTTTGAGGAAACTTTATTTTACTGTATGTATACAATGAATGATATAAGGTATCCTGTATGTATACAATGTATGAAATAATGTATCATGTGTGTACACAATGTAATATATAAGGTATCATGTATGTATACAATAAATGATATAATGTATCCTGTATGTATACAATGTATTATATAATGTATCCTGTATGTATAGAATATATTATGTAATGTATCCTGTATATATATATATATATATATATATATATATATAATGTATGATATAATGTATCCTGTGTGTACACAATATAATATATAAGGTATCCTGTATGTATACAATGAAAGATATAATGTATTCTGTATGATTTTCTATGGATGTAGGCTGCCTCAAATCCTTCTGTCTCTTCATGTATTTCCTGAAAGGTTCATTGTTGAGATCATGGCTCTGTGGGGGCCAAACCATCACTTTCTGGACTCCTTGTTCTTCTTTACATTGAAGATAGTTCTTAATGTCCTAAGAGGGCTAAAGAATATGGCCCAAACAGCATGGACATGTGGCTGCCCCCTGGACAAATAAAATATTTAATTTTATTAATAAAAAAAAAAAAAAGTCATGTCACTTTTTTGATAAATTGATTGGATGGATTTAAGTTATTTACAGTTTACACCAATAAACGTGCCTCGGCCAATTATATTCCAAGTAAGTCGTGAGTGTGTTTATTTATTAAAGGTAAATTGGGTATGGAAGGAGGGATAGGTGCGGCCTACATTTCCATGACATTCGCTGTATGTTTGGGGATATTGTCCTGCTGCAAAATGAATTTGGGGCCAATTGCACACCTCCCTGATGGTATGGTCTGATGGATAAGTATCTGCCTGTATTTGTCAGCATTGAGGAAACCATTAATAAGGCACATTGCATTTTGTAAATTGATAAAAATAAACAATTAAAATACATATTTTTTAAAGCATTCTTATTTTCCATCATTTCTTCACACCTGCCTAAACCTTTTGCACAGTGCTGTACACTGAACAAATGGTAAAGGAGTTTTAAAGTGAGCCCTCAGTGTCCTCTAGTTGCATGGGGCAGTTCATTTTCAAAGATCAGTTCAGAGACTCTGAAGTTGGGTTTCAGTCAGTTTCTTACTATACATCTGATTTTTGTTCACATTAAAAAACTGAATGCCTGCCAGGTGCCTTCTGCCAGAGAATAAAAGTAGAGAAAAGCATCAATTTCAGTGGCTCTGTTGTAAGCTTTGAAGATCAATGTTTTCACAGCAGTTTTAAAATTCAGTGAGGACTCATTTTAAGACTCTTTTACTGATTGCTAAAAAATGTAAATACTTTAATGTCCAAAGCTGGAGCACAGGTTTACGTTAAAACATAGCAAAATACTAAATTAAAAGTCGATTTCATTCAACCTATTTCAATGTGATTTTAATACTGTACTTGCTGATCCACAAGAAGGTAAAACACAAGAAAAAGATTGATCCTTACAGTGAGAAGAAAATCAAAACCTTCCTGTCCTTGTCATTGGCAGTCAGGTTCAATGAATCAGTGACTTTCATTCTTCTAACTAAAGCTACTAACACGATTCTTGGAGATAATGATGCCCAGAACACATGTGACTTCATTTATGCTAAATACAGTCAAATCCTTCTTTCCTGCAATTAAACATTTCTTTCTGTACATTTGAAAAAAATACCTAATTGGATATTCACTTATTATTTGTACTGTGATTAAGTGCTCCAAATTGACCTCATAATAAGCTCTACAGAACAGGCAGCTGCCTAAAAAAGGCTACTGTACTGGTGAGATGACCTTTGAATGTTATACGTTATACATAGGAAATGGTTGCATAACCAACACTGAGCTAATTTATATTGGATTGTTAAACCAGTAGATATTGCAGTCGATAGGGGACCCATACCTCCAAAGCATTGCTTTCAGCCAAGGCATTATAATAGCTAACAGTATGATGTAAAATATCAAATACTTTATTTTGGACTAACCACAGCCACAGACTAAACTAAAACACCATGTTAATATAAAACGTGGCTTCCTTATACTGTACATCCCAACATATCTACAGTTTGGCAATATGAAGGGAACAGTTAGGTATAACCTTTTGACTACTGTGCTAGTTTTCAAAGCTTCTTTATTGGCAAAGAAAACTCTTTTCAGCTGCTGGATTTGTGGGAATGTAGGAATATAAACATGCATTCAAACAGTTACAAATTATATATACAAAGCAGGGATGTAAGAAAGTTACCTATTAAACCATTTCTAGCAAATGCATACAACTTATAGCAAAAAATAATGATATCATAATTAAAAAAATATATATATTTTCTATTTAATGTACGTTGTACTCAAATTTACTTCTGCACAATGTTTAACAGTTTAAGATTTTAATGCTATTCTGCAATAAAAATATTTGAGAGCGATACCAAAAGTAAACTGAACCTATTGGCTGCAGCTGGCATTATAATGTACTTTTGCTTAAAACTGCAGAATGTATCGTAAATGCTGGGTGATGCTAAAAAACAATGGCTAAAACCACATATCTTGTAGGCAGAGAGGATGACACTAGCATGACCTAAGGTTATATCAGTTATCATGGGCATTTTAACCTCATGTTATTTTGCATGGAATTATGCATAGTAATATTATCTACAATGCATGATTTTATCTTCCCAAAATCTTCCTCATCAGGGAAGTCAGACTAAGAATGGACTTTTATGCAATGTATGCCAAACAGACCCTATTTAAAGTGGACCTTCAGTCATTTTTATAACTCTCCTTATATTAAATGTTTTGCCCCTGCTGCTGTGCCAGTAAGTACCTTATTTTCTCTACTTCTGCTTTCTTTCCTAAGCGAGTGATGTAAAGTCCTGCATTCACACTGACTCCTGCGATTGAATCATCACTTCCCAGGAGTAAGTAATGCCGCGTACACACGAGCGGACTTTACAGCAGACTTGGTCCGGCGTACTGGATTTCATCTGACAATTCAATCTTGTGTGGGCTCCAGCGGACTTTGTTTGCTCCAAAGTTGGACGGACTTAAATTTGAAACAAGTTTTAAATCTATCCAAAGGACTCTTCTTTCTAGCGGACAAACCGGTCGTCTGTGTGCTAGTCCGACGAACTCAAACTGACGCATAATCTGAAGCAATTACAAGACGGAAGCGCTCGGTCTGGTAAAACTAGCCTTCGTATTGAAGCTAGCACATTCCTCTTCTGTGATCTTTTAATACAGTGCTTTTTTTTTTTTATTTATAATGCGAGAGGAATGAAGTTGTTTTTCTGCTTTATATTCACACAGAGTTCTCACAAACTACTTTCTTCATGATTTATCCTCATGCCATGACTAATATGATATTTGTAAAAAGCCAGATCTCTATAAATAAAGTTTTAAATTAGATTTTGGACTCATCTTTATTTTTTTTATTGATTTCAACACTTATCTATTTTACAATGTGTGCTAAATTATACCAACATTTTTTTTTGTGTGTATTTTTAAGTTACCACAATAACCTTAATATTTTGTGTTGTTTTAATGAACCTTAATGAGGTTGGTGTCCCTTGTTAATTAGACATAGGGGGGTGTATTTTCCAAAGGCAAATTCATTTTTCACTACAAGTGCAAATTCTACTTGGAATTGCACAGAAAGAGCATTTTGAAGTGCCTTCGCTGTGGATTCGAGGGGCACATGCAAGGAACCCCCCAAAAAAAAAAAATCTTTTTATTGCACATGATTGTATGATAAAATCAGCAGAGCTTCATTTCATTTCAGCTCTTCCCCTCAGATTTACAGCGACTGCACTTCCAACAAGTGCACTTGCTGTGCAATTTCTAAAGTGTACTTTTCACTAGTACTTCTCACTTGATTTTAGAAATGATTTAGCCTTTTGGCAAAAACACACATAGGGGTTGATTTACTAAAGGGAAAAAGACTGTGCACTTTGCAAAGTGCAGTTGCCCTTCTGCAAGAGCAGTTGCTCCAGAGCTTAGTAAATGAGCAGAAGCTCTGCTGACTTCCATCATCCAATCATGTGCAAGCAAAAATGCTGTTTTTCGAATTTTCCTTGCACAGGATTGGGTACTCTTTGCAAAGTCAAGCCTTACCTCATTTCTGAAGCTCTGGAGCAATTGCACTTGCAGAGGGCAACTGCCCTCTGCAAAGTGCACAGTCTATTTGCTTTTCTTAAATCAACCCCATAGTCTTTTTGACCTGTACCTGCCTACTCCCAAACAAAATGGCGTTTTTGAATCAAAACACATAGTCAATAATGTAAGGTAACAAAAAAATCCATTTATTTTGGTAAAAAAAAAATTAGGAAGGCAACACTGGAGACACTTTTAGAATCTGTGAAGCCTTTTGTCCCCCAGGACACACATCAAGTTTTAGGACAAGAAAATTGGTATCTTGCGACTAGGGAGCACAGGGAGCACAGTCAGACCAGACAGAAACCAGGCAATCACTTTCGACTCTTCCGTGGAGCCTTCCCTGCACGCTTCTCTGCAGCCTTCCCTCCACGCTTCTCTGCAGCCTTCCTCAGAGGTTGGGCCTCTGGTGGTGTACTTGGGGCAGGAGGAGGAGGAGGAGGAGGAGGAGTGGCTTCATCTGCCAGATACGTGGTAGCAGTAAGCTCCCCTCTCAAGCCCTTCTGATATGCCTGAAAAATCAAACCCTCACAGAGGAGGCATTGGCCCCTTTCCAACTCCAGCAATCTGCTTTCTATATAGGTGCCATACGCCTCCTCTGCATTGGGTGGTGTACTCAGGATTTGGCTTGCTTCACATATGAGGGCTAGGGATTCCTGCTCAGTTTGTGTCATTCTCCTGGGCCTTTTGGTGAGAATGCGGAGGGGAGGCACCTGACACTCCGTGCGGCTTCTACTTGGCCCAGCCACAGCCTCCTCCTCTCTCCCACTGGGCAAGGCCTCCTCCTGACTGAGGTCATCCTGTGTCAAAAAAAGGGACATAGTTGTAATTTTGTGGTATGCAATCACACACAATTTTCAGCTCATGACTTGCAAATATAATTCTCAAAAAAAAGGAAAGGCTATCTATTTGACACCACCATTATTTCAGGTGATCAACAATATCTGAGAAGTATATTTTTGGCCACTACTGTCTAGTGATATGTCTACATATTAATATTTGTGATGAAGTCATTTTTTATGAAGCACTTAAAAAATTAACACGTTCACATCATTAATAACATTTACACAATCACAAATTCCACAAAAAAGGATACCTGGCTGAAGCTGGGCGCATCAACTTCATCAATGATGAAAAGGCCCAGTTCTTCCTGGGACTCCTCAGCTGGGGTGGAGGTGGATGGAAGGCTGGAGGGAAGAGTGGATGGAAGGCTGGAGGGAAGAGTGAAGGGAAGGCTGGAGGGAAGGGTGGGGGGAAGGGTCGAAAGTGATTGCCTGGCTTCGGTCTGGTCATCCAGGAATCGCATTTTGTGGGAGTACCACAACTTGGGTACATATACTTGGTCAGCTGCTGCACCGGATCTGAGCGACTCCTGTATTTTATTGTGTTCCCGCTTGTACATGTTTCGCAAGATACCAATTTTCTTGTCCACAAATTTGAGGTCTGCCTGGGGGACTCGAGTCTTCACAAATTCTAAAAGTGTGCCCAGTGTTGCCTTCCTTACATCTCTATTGTAATATAGTGGGTGTTTGACATCCTACAGGTTTTTCTTTTCCTGATATACAACCCCTGGCAAAAATTATGGAATCACCAGTCCCTGAGGATGTTCCTTCAGTTGTTTATTGTTGTAGAAAAAAAGCAGATCACAGACATGGCCAAAAACTAAAGGCATTTCAAATGGCAACTTTCTGGCTTTAAGAAACACTAAAAGAAATCAAGAAATTGTGGTGGCCAGTAACAGTTAGATTTATAGAACAAGCACAGGGAATAAATTATGGAATCACTCAACTCTGAGGAAAAAATTATGGAATCATGAAAAACAAACAAACAAAATAACACCCCAACACATCACTAGTACTTTGTTGCACCACCTCTGGCTTTTATAACTGCTTGCACTCTCTGAGGCATTGACTTAATGAGTGATAAACAGTACTCTTCATCAATCTGGCTCCAGCCTTCTCTGATTGCTGTTGCCAAATCATCTTTGCAGGTTGGAGCCTTGTCATGGACCATTTTCTTTAACTTCCACCACAGATTTTCAATTGGATTGAGATCCAGATTGTTTGAAGGCCATGACATTGACCTTATGTGTCTTTCTTCAAGGAATTTTTTCACAGTTTTTGCTCTATGGCAAGATGCATTATCATCTTGATAAATTATTTCATCATCCCCAAACATCCTTTCAATAGATGGGATAAGAAAAGTGTCCAAAATTTCAATGTAAACCTGTGCATTTATTGAAGATTTAATGACAGCCATCTCTCCAGTGCCTTTACCTGACATGCAGCCCCATATCATAATTGACTGCGGAAATTTGCATGTTTTCTTCAGACAGTCGTCTGCATAAATCTCATTAGAACGGCACCAAACAAAAGTTCCAGCATAATCACCTTGCCCAATGCAGATTCGAGATTCATCACTGAATATGACTTTCATCCAGTCATCCACAGTACACGATTGCCTTTCCTTATCCCATTGTAACCTTGTTTTTTTGTGTTTAGGTGTTAGAGATGGCTTTCTTTTAGTTTTTCTGTATGTAAATCCCATTTCCTTTAGGCGGTTTCTTACAGTTCGGTCACAGATGTTGACTCCAGTTTCCTCCCATTTGTTCCTCATTTGTTTTGTTGTACATTTTCTGTTTTCAAGGCATATTGCTTTAAGTTTTCTGTCTTGAAGCTTTGATGTCTTCCTTGGTCTACCAGTATGCTTGCCTTTAACCACCTTCCCATGTTGTTTGTATTTGGTCCATGTTTTAGACACAGCCGACTGTGAACAACCAGCATCTTGTGCAACACTGCGTGATGATTTACCCTCTTTACCTACATACTAACAAGCAGATTTAATCTGATGCAGGTGTTAGTGTTTGTAATGAAAATTTACAGGGTGATTCCATAATTTTTTCCTCAGAATTGAGTGACTCCATAATTTATTCCCTGAGCTTGTTCTATAAATCTAACTGTTACTGGCCACCACAATTATTTTTCTTGATTTCTTTTAGTGTTTCTTAAAGCCAGAAAGTTGCCATTTGAAATGCCTTTAGTTTTTGGCCATGTCTGTTATCTGCTTTTTTTCTACAACAATAAACAACTGAAGGAACATCCTCAGGGACTGGTGATTCCATCATTTTTGCCAGAGTTGTAGCTCAATAAATTGGGACAAAAAAAATCTTCCTCTTTAAAAGGGATTCATTGTTTCTGAAAGACAAGACACAAGATCCAAACTAATGTCAGTCACAAATCACAGGATTATTTTGGTTTGGAATCTAGGAGACACATACACACACACACACACACACACACACACACACGCCCACACCAAACACACACCCCCCCACTTTAATCTTACCTTCGTTTCTGATGCTCGCTACTTCCGCACGGACATACGTAGGCCATCGTAATAGCTTTATATACACTGCGCATGTGTCATGCTCCGCCTGCGTCGCCCGCCCCTGACGTTCTTTAGTACGATTTGTCCCCGCCCCTTCACTCTTCATTGTGCAGTGGGAGTCGATAGATAAAGATGGCGGAGAGAATCAGTGGAAGTAGCGCGGAGGAAAGCCCGGAGCCACAACCATCCACATCCCGGAGGAGATATAGGGCCACCAACATGGCTTTTGAAGAGATGGTGGAGATGGTGTCCATATTGAGAAGGGAGGACTACGATGGCAAAAAAAGGACCGTACACACGACCGAATATGCGTAAGGACAAAATAATGTCCTCAGTTGTCACTGCTCTAGAAGCAAAATTTGGCACTAAGCGGTCGAAAGAACAATTGAGGAAGCGGTGGTCTGACATCAAAAGTCGGGAGCCAGAACAATATTGGCGAATAAAGAAGCTGCTTAAAAAAAGTAAGTACTTGTTGTGTTTTCCTATTGAGATACTTTAACTTGCATGCTGATCCATATTTTTTTACTTTATACAGCATCGTTCGTAAAGACCGTTCTTTGTAAAAATACATATGATACTTTAGAAAATGGCGTTATTTTTTCGCCAAATACGATGGTACAGGGTTGGACATACATTTATGTCTTGATAATTTGTCGTATTCCCACAATTTGTTGATGTGGTGTAGATTTGCTTAACCACTTGCCGACCGCCGCACGACTATATACGTCGACAGAGCGGCACGGGCAGGCAAAAGGACGTGTATGTACGTCCTTGCCTGCCCGCGGGTGGGGGGTCCGATCGGACCCCCCCCGGTGCCTGCGGCGGTCGGCAAATCTCCCCCGGCGATCGGAGGTGAGGGGGAGGCCATCCATTCGTGGCCCCCCCCTCGCGATCGCTCTCAGCCAATGGGATCATTTCCCTGCCTCTGTATTGTACACAGAGGCAGAGGAAATGATGTCATCTCTCCTCGGCTCGGTATTTTCCGTTCCGGGCCGAGGAGAGAAGACTGCAATGTAAGTGCACCAACACACTACACACAGTAGAACATGCCAGGCACACTAAACACCCCGATCCCCCCCCCGATCGCCCCCCGATCCCCCCCCAATCACCCCCCCCCTGTCACAAACTGACACCAAGCAGGTTTTTTTTTTTTTTTTTTTTTCTGATTACTGTATTGGTGTCAATTTGTGACAGTTACAGTGTCAGGGCAGTGAGTGTTAGGCCCCCTGTAGGTCTAGGGTACCCCCCTAACCCCCCCTAATAAAGTTTTAACCCCTTGATCACCCCCTGTCACCAGTGTCGCTAAGCGATAATTTTTCTGATCGCTGTATTAGTGTCGCTGGTGATGCTAGTTAGGGACGTAAATATTTAGGTTCGCCGTCAGTGTTTTATAGCGACAGGGACCCCCATATACTATCTAATAAATGTTTTAACCCCTTGATTGCCCCCTAGTTAACCCTTTCACCACTGATCACTGTATAACCGTTACGGGTGACGCTGGTTAGTTTGTTTATTTTTTATAATGTCAGGGCACCCGCCGTTTATTACCGAATAAAGATTTAGCCCCCTGATCGCCCGGCGGTGATATGCGTCGCCCCAGGCAGCGTCAGATAAGCGCCAGTACCGCTAACACCCACGCACGCACCGTACACCTCCCTTAGTGGTATAGTATCTGAACGGATCAATATCTGATCCGATCAGATCTATACTAGCGTCCCCAGCAGTTTAGGGTTCCCAAAAACACAGTGTTAGCGGGATCAGCCCAGATACCTGCTAGCACCTGCGTTTTGCCCCTCCGCCCAGCTCGGCCCAGCCCACCCAAGTGCAGTATCGATCGATCACTGTCACTTACAAAACACTAAACGCATAACTGCAGCGTTCGCAGAGTCAGGCCTGATCCCTGCGATCGCTAACAGTTTTTTTGGTAGCATTTTGGTGAAATGGCAAGCACCAGCCCCAGGCAGCGTCAGGTTAGTGCCAGTACCGCTAACACCCACGCACGCACCGTACACCTCCCTTAGTGGTATAGTATCTGAACGCATCAATATCTGATCCGATCAGATCTATACTAGCGTCCCCAGCAGTTTAGGGTTCCCAAAAACGCAGTGTTAGCGGGATCAACCCAGATACCTGCTAGCAACTGCGTTTTACCCCTCCGCCCGGCCCAGCCCAGCCCACCCAAGTGCAGTATCGATCGATCACTGTCACTTACAAAACACTAAACGCATAACTGCAGCGTTCGCAGAGTCAGGCCTGATCCCTGCGATCGCTAACAGTTTTTTTTGTAGCGTTTTGGTGAACTGGCAAGCACCAGCCCCAGGCAGCGTCAGGTTAGTGCCAGTAGCGCTAACACCCACGCACGCACTGTACACCTCCCTTAGTGGTATAGTATCTGAACTGATCAATATCTGATCCGATCAGATCTATACTGGCGTCCCCAGCAGTTTAGGGTTCTCAAAAACGCAGTGTTAGCGGGATCAGCCCAGATACCTGCTAGCACCTGCGTTTTGCCCCTCCGCCCGGCCCAGCCCACCCAAGTGCAGTATCGATCGATCACTGTCACTTACAAAACACTAAATGCATAACTGCAGCGTTCACAGAGTCAGGCCTGATCCCTGCGATCGTTAACAGTTTTTTTGGTAGCGTTTTGGTGAACTGGTAAGCACCAGCGGCCTAGTACACCCCGGTCGTAGTCAAACCAGCACTGCAGTAACACTTGGTGACGTGGCGAGTCCCATAAGTGCAGTTCAAGCTGGTGAGGTGGCAAGCACAAATAGTGTCCCGCTGCCACCAAGAAGACAAACACAGGCCCGTCGTGCCCATAATGCCCTTCCTGGTGCATTCGCCAATCCTAATTGGGAACCCACCACTTCTGCAGCGCCCGTACTTCCCCCATTCACATCCCCAACCAAATGCAGTCGGCTGCATGAGAGGCATTTTTATGTCCTCCCGAGTACCCCTACCCAACGAACCCCCCCCAAAAAAGATGTTGTGTCTGCAGCAAGCGCGGATATAGGCGTGACACCCGCTATTATTGTCCCTCCTGTCCTGACAATCCTGGCCTTTGCATTGGTGAATGTTTTGAACGCTACCATTCACTAGCTGAGTATTAGCGTAGGGTACAGCATTCCACAGACTAGGCACACTTTCACAGGGTCTCCCAAGATGCCATCGCATTTTGAGAGACCCGAACCTGGAACCGGTTACAGTTATAAAAGTTACAGTTACAAAAAAAGTGTAAAAAAAAAAAAAAAAAAAAAAAACACAAACAAAAATATAAAATAAAAAATAATAGTTGTCGTTTTATTGTTCTCTCTCTCTTTATTCTCTCTCTATTGTTCTGCTCTTTTTTACTGTATTCTATTCTGCAATGTTTTATTGTTATTATGTTTTATCATGTTTGTTTTTCAGGTATGTAATTATTTATACTTTACCGTTTACTGTGCTTTATTGTTAACCATTTTTTTGTCTTCAGGTACAGCATTCACGACTTTGAGTGGTTATACCAGAATGATGCTTGCAGGTTTAGGTATCATCTTGGTATTATTCTTTTCAGCCAGCGGTCGGCTTTCATGTAGAAGCAATCCTAGCGGCTAATTAGCCTCTAGACTGCTTTTACAAGCAGTGGGAGAGAATGCCCCCCCCCCACCGTCTTCCGTGTTTTTCTCTGGCTCTCCTGTCTCAACAGGGAACCTGAGAATGCAGCCGGTGATTCAGCCAGCTGACCATAGAGCTGATCAGAGACCAGAGTGGCTCCAAACATCTCTATGGCCTAAGAAACCGGAAGCTACGAGCATTTTATGACTTAGATTTCGCCGGATGTAAATAGCGCCATTGGGAAATTGGGAAAGCATTTTATCATACCTATCTTGGTGTGGTCAGATGCTTTGAGGGCAGAGGAGAAATCTAGGGTCTAATAGACCCCAATTTTTTCAAAAAAGAGTACCTGTCACTACCTATTGCTATCATAGGGGATATTTACATTCCCTGAGATAACAATAAAAATGATTAAAAAAAAAAAAAAATGAAAGGAACAGTTTTAAAATAAGATAAAAAAGCAAAAAAATAATAAAGAAAAAAAAAAAAAAAAAAAAAAGCACCCCTGTCCCCCCTGCTCTCGCGCTAAGGCGAACGCAAGCGACGGTCTGGCATCAAATGTAAACAGCAATTGCACCATGCATGTGAGGTATCACCGCGCCGGTCAGATCGAGGGCAGTAATTTTAGCAGTAGACCTCCTCTGTAAATCTAAAGTGGTAACCTGTAAAGGCTTTTAAAGGCTTTTAAAAATGTATTTATTTTGTTGTCACTGCACGTTTGTGCGCAATTGTAAAGCATGTCATGTTTGGTATCCATGTACTCGGCCTAAGATCATCTTTTTTATTTCATCAAACATTTGGGCAATATAGTGTGTTTTAGTGCATTAAAATGTAAAAAAGTGTGTTTTTTCCCCAAAAAATGCGTTTGAAAATCGCTGCGCAAATACTGTGTGAAAAAAAAAAATTAAACACCCACCATTTTAATCTGTAGGGCATTTGCTTTAAAGAAATATATAATGTGTGGGGGTTCAAAGTAATTTTCTTGCAAAAAAAAATAATTTTTTCATGTAATCAAAAAGTGTCAGAAAGGGCTTTGTCTTCAAGTGGTTAGAAGAGTGGATGATGTGTGACATAAGCTTCTAAATGTTGTGCATAAAATGCCAGGACAGTTCAAACCCCCCCAAATGACCCCATTTTGGAAAGTAGACACCCCAAGCTATTTGCTGAGAGACATGTCGAGTCCATGGAATATTTTATATTGTGACACAAGTTGCGGGAAAGAGACAAATTATTATTTTTTTTTTTTTTTTTTTGCACAAAGTTGTCACTAAATGATATATTGCTCAAACATGCAATGGGAATATGTGAAATTACACCCCAAAATACATTCTGTTGCTTCTCCTGAGTACGGGGATACCACATGTGTGAGACTTTTTGGGAGCCTAGCCACGTATGGGACCCCGAAAACCAAGCACCGCCTTCAGGCTTTCTAAGGGCGTAAATTTTTGATTTCACTCTTCACTGCCTATCACAGTCTCGGAGGCCATGGAATGCCCAGGTGGCACAAACCCCCCCCAAATGACCCCATTTTGGAAAGTAGACACCCCAAGCTATTTGCTGAGAGGTATAGTGAGTATTTTGCAGACCTCACTTTTTGTCACAAAGTTTTGAAAATTAAAAAAAGAAAAAAAAAATTTTTTTTTTGTCTTTCTTCATTTTCAAAAACAAATGAGAGCTGCAAAATACTCACCATGCCTCTCAGCAAATAGCTTGGGGTGTCTACTTTCCAAAATGGGGTCATTTGGGGGGGGTTGTGCCACCTGGGCATTCCATGGCCTCCGAAACTGTGATAGGCAGTGAAGAGTGAAATCAAAAATGTACACCCTTAGAAATCCTGAAGGCGGTGATTGGTTTTCGGGGTCCCGTACGCGGCTAGGCTCCTAAAAAGTCCCACACATGTGGTATCCCCGTACTCAAGAGAAGCAGCAGAATGTATTTTGGGGTGCAATTCCACATATGCCCATGACCTGTGTGAGCAATATATCATTTAGTGACAACTTTGTGCAAAAAAAAAAAAATAAATTGTCACTTTCCCGCAACTTGTGTCAAAATATAAAATATTCCATGGACTCAACATGCCTCTCAGCAAATAGCTTGGGGTGTCTACTTTCCAAAATGGGGTCATTTGGGGGGGGTTTGTGCCATCTGGGCATTTTATGGCCTTCAAAACTGTGATAGGTAGTGAGGAGTAAAATCAAAAATGTACGCCCTTAGAAATCCTGAAGGCAGTGATTGGTTTTCGGGGCCCCGTATGCGGCTAGGCTCCCAAAAAGTCCCACACATGTGGTATCCACATACTCAGGAGAAGCAGCTAAATGTATTTTGGGGTGCAATTCCACATATGCCCATGGCCTGTGTGAGCAATATATCATTTAGTGACAACTTTTTGTAATTTTTTTTTTTTTTTTTTTCATTATTCAATCACTTGGGACAAAAAAAATGAATATTCAATGGGCTCAACATGCCTCTCAGCAATTTCCTTGGGGTGTCTACTTTCCAAAATGGGGTCATTTGTGGGGGTTGTGTACTGCCCTGTCATTTTAGCACCTCAAGAAATGACATAGGCAGTCATAAATTAAAGACTGTGTAAATTCCAGAAAATGTACCCTAGTTTGTAGGCGCTATAACTTTTGCGCAAACCAATAAATATACACTTATTGACATTTTTTTTACCAAAGACATGTGGCCAAATACATTTTGGCCTAAATGTATGACTAAAATTGAGTTTATTGGATTTTTTTTAGAACAAAAAGTAGAAAATATCATTTTTTTTCAAAATTTTCGGTCTTTTTCCATGTATAGCGTAAAAAATAAAAACGGCAGAGGTGATCAAATACCATCAAAAGAAAGCTCTATTTGTGGGAAGAAAAGGACGCAAATTTCGTTTGGTTACAGCATTGCATGACCGCGCAATTAGCAGTTAAAGCGACGCAGTGCCAAATTGTAAAAAGTGCTCTGGTCAGGAAGGGGGTAAATCCTTCCGGGGCTGAAGTGGTTAAAAATATAATGCTTCTTCAAAAATGATTCAGTGTAATGTAAGGACAGGACACAGCAGCTGTTTACACATCTGGACTCACGAGCACTATAGTGTACTATGTGACCATAAATACATTTTAGAGGGGTAATACACATAGGAGATCATTGAGGTGTCTGCATCTGTGAAACTTGCCTGAAAATGTGCATTGTTTATAATTGTTGTTCAGAGGGAATGTTCATCCTGTCTTCTAAATTTTTGAGGACAAAAAAAGGCAATTGTCCACAACTTCTAACCAACGTTTCATATTATTTGATAAAATCTAAAATATCACTGTGTTTTAACTATACCTTTTGTTCAAATATCATAGGGGAGAAAAGACTCAGACAACAGTCCAAGGATCCCAGGACCCCCCAAGTCACCAGCCTGAGGCAGAAGATACCCCAAGCCCCAGCCTAAGACCACGCCCACCCGACGACCTGGAGGAAGGAGAGGTGGAGGAAGTGTGCGAGGTTTCAACCCCACCAAGTGAGTGACTGACACCCCAGCTTAAGGTGATGTATTTTGGCGTGCATATTGTAACCCTTGTTTTTATTCACTCATTTTAGGTGAGCTTCCGGTTGTGGAAGGCCAAGCGGCAGAGCCATTCACCACAGACAGTGCCCAACGACTGATTGGCCAGATAATGCTGTGGAATGGCCAAATAGATAAAATGCGTGACCAAATTCACAGCATGCAACTTCACCTGGACTCCATGCAACAGGAAATGAAGAACATGATTGATGTTTTGGGCAGAATATAATAACTTTTTTCCTAAAAACATCAATCATGTTCTTCATTTCCTTGTGAAGTTTGTTTCTTCTAGAAATTTGTTTGTAATTATTTTTTGGATCCCCAAATTTTGTTTATGATGCACACGGTGTGTCATGTGCTATCTTCCATCATGGGTTATCAATGTACTTGTTTTGTGTTTGCAACCCCTTCATCCTCAAAATTATTTAGTGGTGATAGGAACAAAGGGATTGCACACACAAAACACGTGCATTGCTCACCCATGATGGGAGATAGCACATGTTGACTTGACCCTTTTGTAATGCTCAATTTTGAGCATATTCAAAATTAACGATTTACAAGGGTGACATCACATGCACCATTCTTTAAATGTTGAACTTTGTAAGTTCTTTAATGTGTTGGTATGTTTTTCAAAACACTGTTGTGAATTTAAATATTTTAAACAAGGTCTATTTTTGTAAAAATATGCCTTTAATAACGTTAAAATATATATATATATTTTTACCCCCCCAAAAAAATAATAATAATAAAAAAAAAAAAACTAAAAAATGCACCTTTCAATGTGCACACAGTAAAAAGTTTTTACTAATACAATGTGTGTGGCTGATTATTTCTCAAATTTTTTTTTTTGGGTGGTTACAGTGACAAAGGGCCTGATTAACTAAAGGTAAATGCACTTGCCACTACTACAAGTGCACTAGGAGACAGACCAAACTAAATGCAAACAAGAATAAAAACAAGATATTTTTGATCAATTATTTTTATTGTATTTTTTGAAAAACGTAACCACTTGCCGACCGCCTCACACATATATACATGAACAGAGCGGCACGGGCAGGCAAAATCGCGTACCTGGTACGTGATTGCCTTCCCGCGGGCGGGGGGTCCGATCGGACCCCCCCGTTGCCAGCGGCGGTCGGCATTTGTCTGGGAGCGATCAGAGATGAGGGGGAGGCCATCCGATCGTGGCCCCCCCCTCGCGATCGCTCCCAGGCAATGAGAAACATCCCCTGCCTGTGTATAGTACACACAGGCAGAGGATGTAATGTCATCTCTCCTCGGCTTGGCAGTTTCCGTTCCGGCGCCGAGGAGAGAAGACATCCGAGTAAATGTAAAACACAAACACACACAGTAGAACATGCCAGGCACACAAAACACCCCCGATCCCCCCCCGATCGCCCCCCGATCCCCCCCCCAATCACCCTCCCCCCCGTCACAAACTGACACCAAGCTGTTTTTTTTTTTTTTCCTGATTACTGCATTGGTGTCAGTTTGTGACAGTTAGAAGTGGTAGGGCAGTGAGTATTACCCCCCTGTAGGTCTAGGATACCCCCCTAACCCCCCCTAATAAAGTTTTAACCCCTTGATCATCCCCCGTCACCAGTGTCGCTAAGCGATCATTTTTCTGATCGCTGTATTAGTGTCGCTGGTGACGCTAGTTAGTGAGGTAAATATTGAGGTTCGCCGTCAGCGTTTTATAGTGACAGGGACCCCCATATACTACCTAATAAATGTTTTAACCCCTTGATTGCCCCCTAGTTAACCCTTTCACCACTGATCGCTGTATAACCGTTATGGGTGATGCTGGTTAGTTTGTTTATTTTTTATAGTGTCAGGGCACCCGCCGTTTATTACCGAATAAAGGTTTAGCCCCTTGATCGCCCGGCGGTGATATGCGTCACCCCAGGCAGCGTCAGATTAGCGCCAGTACCGCTAACACCCACGCACGCAGGATACGCCTCCCTTAGTGGTATAGTATCTGTACGGATCAATATCTGATCCGATCAGATCTATACTAGCGTCCCCAGCAGTTTAGGGTTCCCAAAAACACAGTGTTAGCGGGATCAGCCCAGATACCTGCTAGCACCTGCATTTTGCCCCTCCGCCCGGCCCAGCCCAAGTGCAGTATCGATCGATCACTGTCACTTACAAAACACTAAACGCATAACTGCAGCGTTCGCAGAGTCAGGCCTGATCCCTGCGATCGCTAACAGTTTTTTTGGTAGCATTTTGGTGAACTGGCAAGCACCAGCCCCAGGCAGCGTCAGGTTAGCGCCAGTAGCGCTAACACCCACGCACGCACCGTACAGCTCCCTTAGTGGTATAGTATCTGATCGGATCAATATCTGATCCGATCAGATCTATACTAGCGTCCCCAGCAGTTTAGGGTTCCCAAAAACGCAGTGTTAGCGGGATCAGCCCAGATACCTGCTAGCACCTGCGTTTTGCCCCTCCGCCCGGCCCAGCCCAAGTGCAGTATCGATCGATCACTGTCACTTACAAAACACTTAATGCATAACTGCAGCGTTCGCAGAGTCAGGCCTGATCCCTGCGATCACTAACAGTTTTTTTGGTAGCTTTTTATTGAACTGGCAAGCGCCAGCGGCCTAGTACACCCCGGTCTAAGTCAAACCAGCACTGCAGTAACACTTGGTGACGTGGCGAGTCCTATAAGTGCAGTTCAAGCTGGTGAGGTGGCAAGCACAAGTAGTGTCCCGCTGCCACCAAGAAGACAAACACAGGCCCGTCGTGCCCATAATGCCCTTCCTGCTGCATTCGCCAATCCTAATTGGGAACCCACCGCTTCTGCAGCGCCCGTACTTCCCCCATTCACATCCCCAACCAAATGCAGTCGGCTGCATGAGAGGCATTTTCTTTATGTCCTCCCGAGTACCCCTACCCAAAGAACCCCCCCAAAAAAGATGTCGTGTCTGCAGCAAGCGCGGATATAGGCGTGACACCCGCTATTATTGTCCCTCCTGTCCTGACAATCCTGGTCTTTGCATTCGTGAATGTTTTGAACGCTACCATACACTAGTTGAGTATTAGCGTAGGGTACAGCATTGCACAGACTAGGCACACTTTCACAGGGTCTCCCAAGATGCCATCGCATTTTGAGAGACCCGAACCTGGAACCAGTTACCGTTATAAAAGTTACAGTTACAAAAAAAGTGTAAAAAAAAAAAAATATATATAAAATAAAAAAAAATAGTTGTCGTTTTATTGTTCTCTCTCTCTCTCTATTCTCTCTCTCTTGTTCTGCTCTTTTTTACTGTATTCTATTCTGCAATGTTTTATTGTTATTATGTTTTATCATGTTTGCTTTTCAGGTATGCAATTTTTTTATACTTTACCGTTTACTGTGCTTTATTGTTAACCATTTTTTTGTCTTCAGGTACACCATTCACGACTTTGAATGGTTATACCAGAATGATGCCTGCAGGTTTAGGTATCATCTTGGTATCATTCTTTTCAGCCAGCGGTCGGCTTTCATGTAAAAGCAATCCTAGTGGCTAATTAGCCTCTAGACTGCTTTTACAAGCCGTGGGAGGGAATGCCCCCCACCCCCACCGTCTTCCGTGTTTTTCTCTGGCTCTCCTGTCTCAACAGGGAACCTGAGAATGCAGCCGGTGATTCAGCCAGCTGACCATAGAGCTGATCAGAGACCAGAGTGGCTCCAAACATCTCTATGGCCTAAGAAACCGGAAGCTACGATCATTTTATGACTTAGATTTCGCCGGATGTAAATAGCGCCATTGGGAAATTGGGGAAGCATTTTATCACACCGATCTTGGTGTCATCAGGTGCTTTGAGGGCAGAGGAGAGATCTAGGGTCTAATAGACCCCAATTTTTTTCAAAAAAGAGTACCTGTCACTACCTATTGCTATCATAGGGGATATTTGCATTCCCCGAGATAACAATAAAAATGATTAAAAAAAAAAAAAAAATGAAAGGAACAGTTTAAAAATAAGATAAAAAAGCAAAAAAATATTAAAGAAAAAAAAAAAAAAAAAGCACCCCTGTCGCCCCCTGCTCTCGCGCTAAGGCGAACGCAAACGGCGGTCTGTCGTCAAACGTAAACAGCAATTGCACCATGCATGTGAGGTATCGCCGCGAAGGTCAGATCGAGGGCAGTAATTTTTGCAGTAGACCTCCTCTGTAAATCTAAAGTGGTAACCTGTAAAGGCTTTTAAAGGCTTTTAAAAATGCATTTATTTTGTTGCCACTGCACGTTTGTGCGCAATTTTAAAGCATGTCATGTTTGATATCCATGTACTCGGCCTAAGATCATCTTTTTTATTTCATCAAACATTTGGGCAATATAGTGTGTTTTAGTGCATTAAAATTTAAAAAAGTGTGTTTTTTCCCCAAAAGATGCGTTTGAAAAATCGCTGCGCAAATACTGTGTGAAAAAAAAAATGAAACACCCACCATTTTAATCTGTAGGGCATTTGCTTTAAAAAAATATATAATGTTTGGGGGTTCAAAGTAATTTTTTTGCAAAAAAAAATAACTTTTTCATGTAAACAATGAGTGTCAGAAAGGGCTTTGTCTTCAAGTGGTTAGAAGAGTTGGTGATGTGTGACATAAGCTTCTAAATGTTGTGCATAAAATGCCAGGACAGTTCAAAACCCCCCCAAATTACCCCATTTTGGAAAGTAGACACCCCAAGCTATTTGCTGAGAGGCATGTCGAGTCCATGGAATATTTTATATTGCGACACAAGTTGCGGGAAAGAGACAATTTTTTTTTTTTTTTGCACAAAGTTGTCACTAAATGATATATTGCTCAAACATGCCATGGGAATATGTGAAATTACACCCCAAAATACATTCTGCTGCTTCTCCTGAGTACGGGGATACCACATGTGTGAGACTTTTTGGGAGCCTAGCCGCGTACGGGACCCCGAAAACCAAGCACCGCCTTCAGGCTTTCTAAGGGCATGAATTTTTGATTTCACTCTTCACTGCCTATCACAGTTTCGGAGGCCATGGAAAGCCCAGGTGGCACAAAACCCCCCCAAATGACCCCATTTTGGAAAGTAGACACCCAAAGCTATTTGCTGAGAGGTATAGTGAGTATTTTGCAGACCTCACTTTTTGTCACAAAGTTTTGAAAATTGAAAAAAGAAAAAAAAAAAAGTTTTTTCTTGTCTTTCTTCATTTTCAAAAACAAATGAGAGCTGCAAAATACTCACCATGCCTCTCAGCAAATAGCTTGGGGTGTCTACTTTCCAAAATGGGGTCATTTGGGGGGGTTTTGTGCCACCTGGGCATTCCATGGCCTCCGAAACTGTGATAGGCAGTGAAGAGTGAAATCAAAAATTTTCACCCTTGGAAATCCTGAAGGCGGTGCTTGGTTTTCGGGGCCCCGTACGCGGCTAGGCTCCCAAAAAGTCCCACACATGTGGTATCCCCATACTCAGGAGAAGCAGCTAAATGTATTTTGGGGTGCAATTCCACATATACCCATGCCCTGTGTGAGCAATATATCATTTAGTGACAACTTTGTGCAAAAAAAAAAAAGTGTCACTTTCCCGCAACTTGTGTCAAAATATAAAATATTCCATGGACTCAATATGCCTCTCAGCAAATAGCTTGGGGTGTCTACTTTCCAAAATGGGGTCATTTTGGGGGGGTTTGTGCCACCTGGGCATTCCATGGCCTCTGAAACTGTGATAGGCAGTGAAGAGTGAAATCAAAAATTTACACCCTTAGAAATCCTGAAGGCGGTGCTTGGTTTTCGGGGCCCCGTACGTGGCTAAGCTCACAAAAAGTCCCACACATGTGGTATCCCCATACTCAGGAGAAGCAGCTGAATGTATTTTGGGGTGCAATTCCACATAGGCCCATGGCCTGTGTGAGCAATATATCATTTAGTGACAACTTTTTGTAAATATTTTTTTTTTTGTCATTATTCAATCACTTGGGACAAAAAAAAAAAATATTCAATGGGTTCAACATGCCTCTCAGCAATTTCCTTGGGGTGTCTACTTTCCAAAATGGGGTCATTTGGGGGGGGTGTGTACTGCCCTGCCATTTTAGCACCTCAAGAAATGACATAGGCAGTCATAAACTAAAAGCTGTGTAAATTACAGAAAATGTACCCTAGTTTGTAGACGCTATAACTTTTGCGCAAACCAATAAATATATGCTTATTGACATTTTTTTTACCAAAGACATGTGGCCGAATACATTTTGGCCTAAATGTATGACTAAAATTTAGTTTATTGGATTTTTTTTGTAACAAAAAGTAGAAAATATCATTTTTTTTCAAAATTTTCGGTCTTTTTCCGTTTATAGCGCAAAAAATAAAAACTGCAGAGGTGATCAAATACCATCAAAAGAAAGCTCTATTTGTGGGAAGAAAAGGACACAAATTTCGTTTGGGTACAGCATTGCATGACCGCGCAATTAGCAGTTAAAGCGACGCAGTGCCAAATTGGAAAAAGACCTCTGGTCCTTAGGCAGCATAATGGTCCGGGGCTCAAGTGGTTAAGGGTACCTTCACACTGGGGCTGCGCCTCTTTAGCGGTAAAGCACTGCTAGTTTTGGCAGCTCTTTACTGTCATTTTAGCAGCGCTTTTCGAAGAAAGGGTTAAAAGCACTCGTCTTGCGGCGCTTCCAAAGCACTTTTCAGGTGATTCAGAAGTGCCGTCCATGCATTCCAATTGTCAGGGGCATTTTAGGAGCGCTTTATACAGCACTCCCAAACCACCCCAAAGATGCTGCTTGCAGAACTTTTTGTAACGTCCCGCGAGCGCACTGCCCCAATTGGAGGTGGTTTTCATGCGCTTTACATGAGCTATTTCAAGAGCTAAAATGTCTAAAAAATGCCTTCAGTGTGAAAGGGGTCTAACTGCACAATACTGCAGAATTAAATGTTTTCAGGCACTGGGAGCCAGTGAAAGTAATTTTTTGGGTAAAAATAACAGGAGGAAAAAGATACACAGGAGGATCTCAACAGTGATAATACTCAAACTCATGTGTTGACTCATGTGTTCAATGTTCAGTGAATCAGTTGGCATTGGACGCTGCATTGCTAAAATAGAGGCTGTGAATGATTTGGCTATGCGGTGTGGCAAGTTTTAGCAGGTTAAAAAGTTACCTGTATGAATCTTAGCTGTGTATTACAGTGGAATTGTCCATATATATTTACTTTATTAAACCAGCACAAAGTGCAAAGATGTTCCAAGATCTGTAACAGCTAATCAGATTTAATTTTACTGGTTTGCATAGTATAATAGTTCTAATTGGCTTGTATAGATAGCACACTGCTATTTGAATTTTGCAAGCTCAGATTTATGGTCATTTAGAAAGTGTTTTCCCCAAGTTAGTTTAAATAGAATGTTCATGTTTGTCTGAGATGTACCTTTAGGTAAACCTGAACATGTCCAGAATCTGTGCTAGAATAAAGTATAACCCCAACCAGGGTAGGGATATTTAAATATTTATTTTTATTTTTATCAACTACTTTGTGATTACAATAGAAATTAGACTATTGGCAGGCTGATGAATGGATGTTGGGAGGGCTGAGTAAAACAAAGCTACGTAGTTAGAAAAAGTGATTTGTTGTAAATTTGAGGTTTATAAATTCTACAATTCCTACAGCTACAGAGATCAGTGAGGGTTTGTTTTAAAAAAGTACTCATTGCTTTTTAGGAAAATGTATATATTTGAATGTAAATAACTTGGTCCTAAATCTACCATAAGGAGAATCTCCAAATACAGAAAAAAGAAAAGGAGAGTGGGACTTTGAATGAGGCGTGACATTGCAAATGATGATACATGAGATACAGTGGGGATGGAAAGTATTCAGACCCCCTTCAATTTTTCACCCTTTGTTATATTGCAGCCATTTTCTAAAATCATTTAAGTTCATTTTTTTCCTCATTAATGTACACACAGCACCCCATATTGATAGAAAAACACAGAATTGTTGACATTTTTGCAGATTTATTAAAAAAGAAAAACTGAAATATCACATGGTCCTAAATATTCAGACCCTTTGCTCAGTATTTAGTAGAAGCACCCTTTTGAACTAATACAGCCATGACTCTTTTTGGGAAAGCTCGGTAACACATGTGAGTGTAACCCAAGGGAACAGTGCTTCTAAGAGACTTTAAAGGGGTTAGAGTGCGGGTCCAGGAAAAGGGATAGAAGTGCGCCTTAAAGAACTAACACCCTGGAGGAATCCAAAAAGTCACATCTCTTGGACTTTATTCAGAGTATCGTCCTTGAAGATTAAATTAGAAGTGCTGTGCAGTCAGGAAATAGTGACTAACAGGAGGAAGGAAAGATGCATTACATATTTGGAACCAAGTGCGAGATGGAAGTTCTAATAGGAGAAGGCTTTACATATTCTGGATGGAGTGATGTATTTACATTGCCTAAATGTTTTGGGAGTTATTCAGAGTGGCTTTCAATGCAATCCAGCAATGACTACCAGAAGCAAAATAAAGTTCTAAAGTTTAAATGTTCATGGACTGTCTGTCCTGTCTATCTGTGAGGGAAAGGGGGTAACAGGAACACACTTCAGGAAAGAACAAACTACCCAGCAGCTCCTATGGGGGTAGTGCGCTACACCTATATTGTAGACGCTAAAACCTTTGTGCAAACCAATCGATATATGCTTATTGTGATTTTTTTACCATTTTCTCCAAAATTTGTAGAAGAATGTATGTTGGCCTATATTAAAGAAGTTTGAACTGAGAAGTTTGATGAAGAATTTTTTTTTTTCTTTAAATTGGGGATATTTATTATAGCAAAAAGTAAAAAATATTGTTTTTTTTTTCAAGATTGACAATCTTTTTGTTGTTTATAGCGCAAAAAAAAAAACTGTGCAGAGGTTATATACCAAATCAAATACCACCAAAAGAAAGCTCTATTTGTGGGAAAGAAAGGACGTCAATTTTGTTTGGGTACAGCATCGCACGACCACGCAATTGTCATACATTTTTGTCCATCCCATTGTTTAGTACAATTCTGCATTATACTCCTGATGAGTGGATGAAAGCCACAAAACATGTAGAGTTATAAACAAAAGGTGCCAAGACAAGCCTGGTTGAAAACAAGCATTTTCTTATGTATTGTCTGTATGTTTGATGTATGAGAAACCTATGAATTTATCCTATTTATTATGCCTATATGATGATCTTTAACGTGTTTTTATTCGATTTACCAATCATGTTCATTGAATATTTGTACTATATGTCATGAGCCTATATATTCTATGTGCAAGTTAATATGACCACAAATATATTATTATTGATTGATACAAATGGTTTTTAAATATGGTATGTCCCACACGATTGTGAAAATAAATCTTATAAAATTTGGTTTATATATATCTCATGTATCATCATTTGCAATGTCACGCTTCATTCAAAGTCCCACTCTTTTCTTTTTTCTGTATCTATACAAAGGGATGGAGGCCTGCCATTACTGGTGTGTCAGGACACATTTTCTTATGTGAGAATTTCCAAATGTTGACTTCAAAACACAATTGGCAACTTAGTTATTATATGAACTACTAACACTGAGTTACATATGATTTTAAAAAAGACACATTTTGTCAAAGCCTCTTTGAACCACCATATTTTCTTTGCTATGCTAGACATGTTTATTTTTTATTAACAACATAAGAAAACATATACTTGCAATTTCAACAACTGTCTCACTAATAGTGAACCTCTAACACAGAAAATTGTTTCAATTTATATTTTCTTGATTTAGTTTATGGGAAGTATACATATATATAATCCTAGTTACAGCTATTGGCTATTGGTTAACTTACAAAAATAATTCATTTTAATGCGACTCTTTCAATTTCCTATGTAATATATTTTACTTAGTATTCATAAAATTTGGCTTTTGTTCCGATATTCATAATATTCATTTAATTATTTTCTAATGCCTCTTTTATGTTTAATTTAAATAGTTATGTGGAACATTCAGACTGATGACCTGCTGAGACAAGGGTAGATGCGTCTTGATTATAGGCTTATTGTAAAACAATGAAAAGGTAGAAAGGAATATGAAAAAAAAAAAATTTAAATTGTGTCACTTATTCTTTTAGTAATCACTCGGATGACCTTAACGCCTCAGCAGAAATCTCACAGATAATCATGCTTAAGCTGGTTATAGCCTTCAATTAATAAAAGTAAAAAAAAAAAAAAAAATGCATAGTATGGTAAATACTAACAGTAATATAATATTCCAACAGAGCTACAGATCTGCATAAACTGGAATAAATACATTTACTGTTATAGGATCAGGCTATTCAATTGTGATGTGTCAGTATAGGATGGATGCCAGTAAGTTGAATAACCAGCAAGCTTCTTGCTGGGGACTATGGTAATAAAATCCATACATTTAAAAGCATAGCCAAAAAAATATCTTTAGTAGGATATATCCCATTAGGGGATTTCAGTTCACTTCCCATCCTGAAGACCCAAGAGAAGCTGAGTTGGAATTTCTCCAAAGTGAGAAAAGTTGCCGCCAGTGCAGATGACTCCATTGGAATATTTAACTCTTCTCTTGTTCTGATGCTAACTACAACATTTTGGATTTCTCTTTTTTGCAAAAACATGACAGGGATTTTAACCGTATCACTTTACTTTACATTTCCCCCAAAACTAACCATACTTCTGTCCTTTCTTCATATTTCTCTAATTCTAGGGAAGAACATTCCCTTGTTGCATACCACAATGCAAGGAAAGAGGCATATCAAAACCCAACATTGTCATGTGGGTATCAGGGGAGTGGGCACAGTGTCAGCAGAGGATGTCTACATATGATTAGGCAAATAGCAGCCATAATAATGTCCCAATTAAAGTATTAGCTTTGAGAGGGATTCAGGAGGTAGTGAAGGGACAAACACAATGCCTAGTATTATCTTCTGCTTCTTCTTGTAGTGCAAGGTTTAAGCAAGGATTAATTTCTGCTTAGCAACCACAGTAATTCACACATTAACTGATTTGTAGTTGTTTGATGGCTACATTAGACACAGACACCCATTTATTTGTGATAAGGTAATGTACAGGTATGCATGCACATGTGGAATGACCTTTCTAAATACGAATAGATGTTAAATCATCTGTATTACACAATATATATTAGCTTACAAAAGCTCTTGACAATGTTGTTCTGCTAAATAGTCTTGCTGTTAGATCCATGAAAGATGCTATTTGACTACTGATTCAGGGGTTAGCAGTGCATGACATGGCTGTGGCCGTGGTGCTCTCTGATTGGACTGAAAAGACGACTAATTGTTTTTTTTTTCTGTAACCTATGTGCTGTACTCATCATAGTCTTCAAATGTAAAGGTCTGTGTTGAAAAAATTGTGTTCAATCCAAGCAGGTTTTGACTTACCATACAAGTCTATGGGAATGCAAAACCCACTTAAATATGTGATATGTGAAATGAAGGTAAGAAGGAATTTAACTAAGGCTAAATACACCTGTCAATGAATTCTGAATGTTCTCAAATGCCTCTTAAACTGTTTCTTTGACACAAGTTAAACTGTGTTATTTTATTTGCTTCTGTATATATAATGATTGAAAAGACTGTGTTATAAAATAATCCAAAATTGGACTACATCATCGCACTAGACAGCGCTAATGTTGAGCAATTGCAACATGTGGCCAACAACACATGTAAAGGAAAATCCTCTAACAGAAAAGTCCCTTAGGAGAAAGCCCTTATATAGGGTAGTGATGTAAAGTTCAGGGTGTAGTTCAAAGAAGTAATAATCAGGTGATCATGAAAACAATCCTCTGCATGCACCTTCCACCGATCACTACGAAATCCACCCGGTGCCAAAACACTCTCCCCCTAGGGGGTTAAACTCACCAGAAATGGGGAGCAATAAAGCATTCAGAATAATCACTCTTTGTCAGCAGTTTGTTGTCAACATCACATCACTCAGGGTCACAGATTTTCAGGGCTCGTATTAAATCAAAAAACGGAGAGAAAAGTGCACATAGCGTAATCCCGTTTATTGACTAAAACCCCTTCCACACAAAAAGACAGCAACCCCCCTTCAATAAAATACGTACATCAAGTAAGCATAAAAACAAGCAATCAATCAGACAGGCAGGTAGTGAAAGTGTGTAAACTTCACCCGGAGATGTCAGCGCCGCTACACAGGAGATAATGAATACTTCCTAGTTGTGCAGTAGACTCAGGTGGAGCGCACACGTCACTTCCTACGTCGCATAAGTCACGCCCTTACGTGTTTCGTCATATCCTGACTTCAACAGAGGGCGTGGCTACACAACGAAATGGTCAGCTTAAATATCCCCTTACAGCCCGCCCAGCCAATCACAGCGAAACTCAGGTGCCAGCGGGTGCACGTCGCCAACCCCGGCTTCACTGATGGCTTATAATAGACAGAGTAATAGGGCATAAAGACACTGCACATATTAAACAGATTAGATAAGCACAAAAGTTAAAGCTGATAACCAAATAAACATTAATAGAACTTCTAATAGAAACACTTACATCTCTTAATAGAACTTCTAATAGAAACATTTACATCTCTATCAGTGACATCAGCTAATCCTATGCAGCATAACATTATAAGCTGTCACTACCCAGCAATACATGTTACTACAAAGCCGCACCGTAAATAAGATATTGATCTAGTGTATTTTACAGTCATGTTAATGAATCTAAAAAAACACAATTACTTAAAAGAAATATGCACAATATAAGTGTAAATAACACCCCCAAACAGGTTGTCATTCAAAAAATATCACTGTACTATTGCGCACATATACTCAATAAAAAAGGCATATGTATTATTGTATAAAAAAAAGAGAGAACATCAATGCACAAATAATGCTATAAAGAGTCCTCTTCTAAAAAACTGAATATTAGTTTAATGATTAAACTAAAATAAAAAATAATTGAAGAAAAAATAATATAAATAGAAAAAGCTTGAGAAATCGCATAAAGGAGGCTAAGAAATCGCATAATAGAAGCGAAATTAATCTATACCTTTTTAAAAAAAAAAAAAAAAATCAGTAGTCACAAAAGGAGGCACTACTGTAGGAGAGCAGGAATATACTAGAGGCATAAAGAGTATACTCGAACAGCAATCAAAGGGACAGCATCAGACTGCCCGCAAAACCACTGATAATGGACAGATGAGATAAAGCATTAATCGCAGATATTAGTAATCACTTATGAAGCAGTTAATATCTAGGTCAACGTTTAATCCCCTTGGCGATAGAGTGTCGACCAAGAAGATCCACTGGGTCTCTCTTCTCGACAAATCCCGAATCAAGTTAGAGCCCCTCCATTTTGGCTTCAAATGATCTACACCCCAGAACTTGAGGCCTGAAGGGTCCTGGTTATGTTTTAACTTGAAATGAAGCGATACATTATGGTCTTTGAAACCAACTTTTATGTTTGCTATGTGTTCTGCGATTCTGACCCTCAACAGCCTTTTGGTGGGTCCTATATAAATAAGACCACAGGGACATTGCATAGCGTAGACAACATAGGCCGTGTTGCATGTAATGAATTCATTAATAGTGAATTCTCTACCATTAGAAGTAGACGTAAAGCCTTCCAAAGCCCTCATTGGTCTGTCCACTTCCCTACATGCACGACACCTCCTACAGCTATAGAACCCTTTTTTGTCCCAGAAAGTTAGTGGTCTGGAAGGGGGGTCAAGCACTTTCCGTACTACCCTATCCGCAAAGCTGTGGGATCTTCTGTAAATAAATTTAAGCCTACTCGGTAGGACAGGGCACAGTGTTTTATCCATGCGTAGCACATGCCAGTGGGCATTAAAAATGTCTTCCACCTCCCTATACTGGAAGTGGAAATCTGAAATAAAGCTCCACTCATAATTGTCATTATTCTGCACCTTTGGTCGATCATCTAAAAAGGAATCTCTGGGTCGCACAGCCAACTCCTGAATAGTGGAGTCTAAAACCCCCTCCACATATCCCTTTTCCACAAACTTTTTTTTGACAATCTGAGCCTGCCTCAAGAAGTCAGCATCATCGGAGCAGTTCCTTTTTACCCTAGTGAACTGGCCCTTGGGTATGTTTTTTAACCACTTAGGGTGATGCCCACTGCTAATAGGCAAATAGCTGTTAGAGTCTGTGGGCTTGAAGTAAACTTTAGTGCCCAATCCATCCCCTTGTCTAAAGATATTTACATCCAAAAAATGAATGTCACTTTGGCTAAAATTGCTAGTCAGTCTAATGTTGTTATTATTGGAATTAAGTTCATTCAGGAATTCTTGCAAGCTATCACTGGACCCTTCCCAGATGAAAAACAGGTCATCGATGTACCTCTTGTATAACAAAAGCTAAGTACGGGCCGTAGAGAATATCGTTTTATCTTCCCATTCCCCCATAAACAAATTTGCTATGCTTGGGGCAAATTTTGCCCCCATAGCAACACCTCTGCGTTGGGAGAAAAAGTGACCATCAAACCAGAAAAAGTTATGGCTTAGACAGAAGTCTAGCGCATTTCTAATAAAAACTTTCTGGTTATGTGGCAAGTCATCCCGCTGGCAGAGAGCCCAATTAAGGGCTAAGAAGGCATCATCATGTTGTATGATTGAATAGAGAGATGCCACGTCAGCTGTTACTAGGTACAGTTCTTGTTTCCCTGTTAAATTAACCTGTTGCAGGATCTGCAGGAGACTCTTAGTGTCTCTCAGATACGCCTTAGTGCGCATAACACTCTCCTGAAGAAAGCGGTCAAGGTACTGGCCCATCCGAGACGTGATAGAGCCAATACCATTGACTATCGGTCTCCCTGGAGGCTTGTTCAGATCCTTGTGTATCTTAGGCAAGGTGTAAATCGTGGGGATTCTGCTATCACTCGGCACAAGATACCTTCTTTCTCTGTTAGACAGAACCCCCATTGAAAAGCCCATTTCAACTAGATTCCTAAGATCCTTTTCATACTGTACAGTAGGGTCCTTGGATAATTTCACATATGTTTCATCATCATTTAACATCTCAGTGAGCTGATTCACATAAAAATCCTTGTTCAAAATAACTACCCCCCCCCCCCCCCCCTTGTCAGCTGACCTAATGACTATCTCCTTCCTTTTCTCTAGCAAGGAGATCCCATCCATAATATATTGGGGATTAACATTCTTTTTTGGTACAAGCTGCTCTAAATCGCGCATCACCAACCCCTTAAAAACCTCAATGTGTTGGTTGGCGCTATTAAGGGGGTTAAACAGGGACCTGTTCTTGAGCCCACTATCCTCCGGCCCTGACTTAGTCACAACAGACGGTCGGGGATCTTTGTTAAGAAAATATTTTTTAATGTTGACTTTCCTCATGTACTTATGCACATCAATAAAGACATCAAACTTGTTAATGGGCCTTTTCCTTGTCAAAAGAAGTTTATTGAGTATACAATGTTATAAAGATACATAAAGTAAGTTTACAAGGATCTATAAAGTAAGCTCATTGTTTTACAGTAGGGTTTATATAGGTAAATATCATGAAATTTCAAATATTAAACATTGGGTTCACGTAAACCTAAATTAAAGATATATATCATTTCCTTAGTTACTTTTGTAGGTATTTAAATGATTTATACCTACTATACATATTGTTTACAAGTAGAGTGTATATAGGTCAAATAAATTCTGATAATGAGCTTTAATCGTAAGGTGGAGAAAAGGAAAGAGAAAGAAGAAAAAGGGTTGAAAGGTAGAGGTATGGTCCACAAGGTTGTCCCGCTCGTCAGTTTATTATTCTTTTTAGTTCTCTTTGAAGCCTTAGAATGGGTGTCTCTGTAAGTCATTTAATCTGTTACCATGGCAACAGGACAGAGTCATTGAAATTTGACAGGAACTGTTGTTTTATCCAAGGGTGCCAAAGTTTTTCAAATTTTGGAATTTGATTTTGATCGATGGCTACCATCTTAGCATGGGACATTGTATTATTCATTCTGTGAATTGTTTCTGCTAGTACCAATGTAGGAGATTTCCATGCCTTGGCCACTGTTTGTTTTGCAGCCGTTATTAGTTGGATCATAAGTTTGAATTGTGAGAGTGTTAACCATTCCGGTTTTAGATTAAGTAAAGTTAAATATGGATCTGGTTGTATTATCTTTTTAAATATTTTAGATGCAATCACGAAAACTTCCTTCCAGAAGGTTTGGATTACTGGGCACGTCCACCATATGTGTAAATATGTGCCTATTTCTGGGCATCCTCGAAAACAAAGAGCTGAGGTATTAGGTGAATATTTTGCCACTCTAGCGGGTACAAGGTACCAGCGAGTTAGGACTTTATAATTTGTCTCCAGTGCTAAGATGTTGGGTGAAGATGACTTAGATGTGAGCCATATGTTAGACCAGTCCGTGTCTTCTAAAGTTCGTCCCAGGTCCTCCTCCCACCTCTGAACGTAAGAGGGTCTATTAAGATTTGCTACTCCATATAATTGATTATAAAGTGATGAAATTGTACCTTTAGCAAGTGGATCTTTTGTACAGATTGATTCAAAAATGGATAATTGGGATAATGGTGTATCCCCCTTTAGGAATGGTGTATAGAAATTTTTGATTTGGAGATATCTAAATATCTCAGAGTTTGGTAGATCATATTTTTCTCTAAGCGATGGGAATGAAAGGAATGATTTAGATGCTATGAAGTCATTTAGTGTCTGAATGCCTGATGTTGTCCAAGCTTTAAAAGAATTTGGGTAGATCCATGCCGGATAAAAGGCCGGATTTCTGATAAAAGAAAGGAGAGGATTGTGTGGAGATTGTAACTGATATTTGGTTTTTAGTTTATCCCAGAGAGATAAGAAGTGTTTAGTTATGGGATTATGAATTTTAAAGCGGTCTTTAGGATCAAGCCATAATAAATTTGATATTAATAGAGGGTCATTTTCTGAAGCCTCTATAAATACCCATAATGGGATTTCCTGTTTTGCATGGTATTTGGACAGACTGGCCAAATGTGCTGCTCTGTAGTAGTTAGTAAAATTAGGGTATCCCAGGCCTCCTTTATTTTTGGGAAGATGTAGTGTGTGTATAGGTATACGTGGTTTAGAAGAGCCCCATATAAACGAAGTTGCTCTTTTTTGTACTATTCTCAAAAAATAGGAAGGAATTGGAATAGGGAGGACTCTGAATAGATAAAGCAATTTGGGTAGAATAGTCATTTTGATTGCATTAATTTTCCCTATCCAGGATAAAGGAAGTTGCGACCATTGTTTTATTAGATTTGTGATCTGTCTTAATACAGGAGGATAATTGGTTGAGAATAAGTCAGAATGAGATGCTGTTAAATGAATTCCAAGATATGGGATTGATTTTTCTGCCCATGTGAATGGGAGTGCAGCCCTAGCCGGGATCAATTCCATGTTTGTGAGTGAAATATTAAGCACTAGGCATTTCTTAGGATTAATCATAAGGCCGGATAGGGCTGCAAATCCATCAAGAGCTGGTATTAAGTTAGGACCAGAGACCTGTGGTGATGATAGAAAAAGTAATATATCGTCTGCAAATATACATAATTTGTGTGTAATACCTCCTACTTCAATGCCAGTTATAGTTTGGTTTGTTCTGATGTATTGGGCCATGGGTTCGAGTATAAGGGCAAATAATAAGGGAGATAATGGGCAACCCTGTCGGGTACCTCTTTCGATATTAAAGGCTTCAGATTTGTATCCAGCATATTTTATATAGGCTTTGGGTTTATTATATAATGCTTTGATCCATGTTAAAAAGTGGGGTCCAAAACCCCATTTTTGTAATGATTATTGCATATATTGCCAGGATACTGTGTCAAATGCCCTCTTAATATCGAGAGATAGAAAACATAAAGGGATTTTCCGTTTTTTAGCAATATGTGCCAATAACACTGCCCTGCGTATATTATCGCCTGCCTGTCTATTTGGCATGAAGCCTACTTGATCTCTATGTATTAATTTTCCTATAATGCTATTGAGGCGTTTTGCTATTATTTTTGCTAATAATTTAATATCGAGGTTTAACAGAGAGATAGGCCGATAATTCACACAGGAAGTATCATCAGAAAGGGGTTTTGGGATCATACAAACAATTGCCATTAGTGTTTCTTGCTGAAAAGAATGTCCATCTAGAAGTTTGTTAAAAGTTTCAGTGAGAATGGGAGAGAGTATTTCTGAGAATGTTTTATAGTATAAAGCCGAGTAGCCGTCTGGGCCTGGTCTTTTGTTAAGTTTTAGGTCTTTTATGGCGTTAGCAACTTCATCTATAGTTATAGGCTCATCCAAACTGCTTTTTTGATTCTGAGATAACTCAGGTAAGGTTATTTTTGAGAAGAAGGATTCAGCTTCTGTAGGATTAAATTCATTGTTTGTCTTGTATAAAGTTGCAAGATGTGAGTGAAATTTATGGACTATTTTAACTGGATTACAAGTGTAAACATTTTTTGATAATTTCAAACGTATTGGTTTGAAAGATTTGTTAGTTGAATTTAATGCCCGAGCCAAATATGTACCAGGTTTGTTTGTATTCATGTAGAAATTGTGTTTGGAGCGTTTGAGGGATTTATCAACTGACTCAGTGAGAAATAGATCGTATTCCAATCTAGATTTTTCCAGATGAGATTTTGTACTCTGAGATGGATTATCTTGAAATGATATGTAGGCTGCATTAAAATTCAGTTCTAGTTTTTTTGCTAGATTTTTGCGTTCCCGTTTAAATAGTGCCATTTGTCTTTGTATTGTACCACGCAAGACAGGCTTATGAGCTTCCCACAGTGTTATTGGGGAGATGTCTGTTGTATTATTAATTGAAATGTATTCCTTTAAAGCTTGTTCAATGGCCATCTGATGTAGTGGGTGTTTGAGCATTATGTCCGGTAAGTACCACGTTGGGTCATGCGCTTTTGGTATGGCTGAGGCTATAGTAGTGTATACTGCATTATGGTCAGACCACGGAATCGGAATTATATCTGATGCAATAATTTCTGGTATCATTCCTATTGTTAGAAAAATATGATCTATTCTGGTGAAGGTTTGATGAGGGTGCGAGAAATAAGTGAATTTCTTTTTCATTGGGTTACTTTCTCTCCATGAATCTACCAGATTGTATTTGGAAAGAAGTTGAGAAAAAGGTAATCTAGAGGTTATTTTGGATGGTGTAAAAGGTGATTTATCTAGAAATGGGAGGAGGACCTGGTTTGAATCCCCACACATTATCACTGTTCCTATTTTGTGTGAATTAATCACTTGTAATATATGTGAGAGGAATGGTGTAGGTTGTTTGTTAGGAGCGTAGTAGGAAATCACCGTGATTGCTGTATCCATTATATAACCCATGAGTATCAGGTATCTACCTTCTGGGTCTTTAATTTCTGATGATAAGGTGAATGGTGTGGATCGGTGAAATGCAATTAGAGTTCCCCTTTGCTTGGTACAGGCAGAAGCCGTGTAAATTTGTTGATAAAAAGGAGAAATATATTTTGGAGTAGAATCTTTGGTGAAGTGTGTTTCTTGGAGGCATACTATGTGAGCCTTCTTGTTATGGAAAGTACGGAAGGCTTTGGTCCTTTTTTGAGGGACATTTATTCCCTGAACATTCAGGGAAAGTATATTCAGTGGTGCCATGGCAATAGATCAAATAGTTTTGACTTACTTTTTGTTATGCAAAGCTGACTGCGCAGATCAACCTGTGTGGACTGAAGAGATGAATAGATAGAAAAGAAACCAGTGAATTCTGGAGTAAAGAGTAAACAAAAAACATATGAGATTAAATGATACATTGTATAAATTATTTTTTGCAAGTAATCACAATTTACCCGTGAAAGAGAGTAAATATCTCTCTCAGGGGAATAAGTGCCTTCGTCACACTCCCACATAATATGATTGGGAGAATGAGGAGGGCTAATGGGGGTTCACGGATCTTCCGCTTACAGGAGAGAAGTGCTATGTCAAAAGACATCAAAATGATGTTTCATTAATTGGAGTGCAGAATATAGTTTTTGTTGAAATTATTTATTCCAGGGTGGTTGTATATGGTTAGTCTTGCCCTAGGCTAAATAATTCAGTTAGAAAGGTACTGTTAATAACTTTGGTATTGATGAAGATAGTTTGAATTATTTTGGGATTTTAACCCTTTTAGAGTAAACAATTACATATTTTATTCATATGTAACTGTTTAGATATGTTAACTCATAAAATTGAGGTTGTATTGCTTCAGATTAGAATAAACAAAAACATAATTCTAGGAACTAGTTAGATAATAATATATTTGTTTTAAGAAAAGAAAGAAAAAGCTTCCATTACTTCTGGATTATTGAACATATTTGTCCTAAAAAGTAATACATCTATTATTACCTGATAATATATAACTGAACAAGAATTTCCTTATTTCACTTATATATTCTAAGGCTATATGAATCAGAAGTAATAAGAAATATAACTGGAATGTAACATGATCCCACACAGTGTGTGACTATCAGAATGCAGTTACATTCAGTTATAAATATAGGTTTTTTATAGAGAACCATCTCTTAGTATAATAAATGAAGAGATATCAGGAATTAGGATGTCAGTCCATTGAATCTTCTTGGTCCATGGATGATGTGGCATAACGGCCTCTTTTGTGAGAATGATGATTCCCATTTTGTTCTGAAATTTTCTGGGTGCTGCCTGAAGGTGGGGATGACGCCATTCTTCTGCGTGTGGGAGAGTTGCTGCTTGTGGGTTCTGTCAGATTTAATTTTAAAAGGGTTTGTTGTAGTTCATCTGCTGATCTGCTTCTGTAAATTGTACCTTGGTAGTTAAATCTGACTGAAAAGGGGAAGCCCCATTGATACATAATGTTGTGGCGTTGCAGTTCCATTAGTTGGGGTTTCATGGATCGTCTTTTAGTAATAGTAAGTTGGGATAGGTCAGCAAAAATTTGATAATTGTGTCCTTGAAAATTAAGTTCCTTTTTTTCTCTTGCAGCAATTAGTATTTGTTCTTTCGTTCTGTAATAATGAAATTTTGTGATTATATCACGTGGGGGTCCATCTTTCTTTTTGGCTGTGAGGGCTCTGTGTACTCTGTCCAGTTCTAAACGTTCAATAGGGATATCTGGCTTTAGTTCTTGTAATAGAGCAGTAATAGTAGATTGCAGGTCTGTCACAGTTTCAGGTATTCCCCTTATGCGCAAGTTTGAACGTCTGGCTCTATTTTCGTAATCTTCGAGCTTAGTTTGAAGTATTAAATTCTCTTTTTTTAATTGTTCCAATTCTGTTATATTTTCTTGGGTTGTAATTTCAATTTCATCCATTTTTATTTCTAAGGCTGCGGTGCGGTTTCCCAGCTCTCTTATTTCTTTGGTTAGGCTTTTTGTTATTTGGTCTGAGGTTTGTTTTAAAGCCTTATGAAGCATCTTTTCAAATTGTAATAATATTTCTGGGGATACTGAGGAGGCTTGTGGAGAAGTTTGTGAGAGGATTTGTTCTGTATCTGACTCAAATGGAGAGTCTTGCTGTGACATTTTCTGTCTGTGAGAGCGCCCTGATGCTGTATCTTGTGAGGTGACTGGAGCTGCTTCAGCTGCAGTGAGTGCCTGTGAGCTCTTTGTGAGGTGATTTTTATTTCTGCCACGGTTTCCTCCCAGTACCATATTTCCTGCCCAAACTTTCACAGTTTGTTCCCTGGAGCAAAAAGGTTCAAATGGATACCTTTTGAGCCTGCAGGCTCCGCTTTGTCCTTCTCTTCTCTCCTCAGCGGTGTGGAGCTCTAACAATGCATGTCTGCTCTGCTAGGCTCCGCCTCCTGCCCCCCGTTAATGGGCCTTTTCAGGCCACATTTTAAACCTAGATGTAAGATGTTCGTTTCTTTATGGGATAAAGTTGCATTACTTAGATTAAAAATGCCTCCTATTCCTGCTCTCTCCTTTTTTTGGGCCCTTCTCCCTGCTCTACACCCCCTTGTTCTTCTCTCCACTGGTTGGGGTAATAGGGGTACTCGTCCTCCCGCCGTGGCTGTTCCCTCCATGGTGGTGCATGGTATTCCTGTCTCGGCCATCCCTGACCCGGAGGTCTTCCCCTTCGGTGAGAGTTCCGCCGACCCCGTTTCTGCCAACCCCTCCCTCTCCCTAAAAAAGGACGAGGTGATTGATCTCCAGTTCTCTCTCCATTCCCTCTTAAAGGGCCAAATCTATTATGTGTAGGGACTTGATAATGGCTAGTGGAAGGTGAATAACTACGTGGTGGGTTAAATCCATTTCTTCTATCATTATTTTTTCCATAACCAGCATCCCCCCTAATGGGGGTGGTACAGACATCAGCAGGGTCATTAGGTCTCTCAACTTTCTTATTGCCACCAGCATGAGCACCCATGCTAGAAGGTTTGCTTGTGCGGTTGCATGGGCCATCTGCAGATGTCCCAATAGCATTGTTAGACCCACTGACGGGTATTTTAGATTGTTGCCAGAGATACACAGAACTGGACCTGAAATCATTCAGGTCCCTATGAAACTTCTTAGCCTTCTTCTTCTTCTGTGTGTCTCTGTCAATCTTTTCAAGCTTTTTTTAATGCGAGTGTTAAAATCTATTACTTGTTGGGTATCCTTTACAGGGTCAAGCTGCAAGCTTGGATTATTTTATAACACAGTCTTTTCATTTATGTATTTGGTTTAAGACAGCTGCTTTGCACTTTTTTTCAGGTCTTCTCTTTGCTTAACAGGCAAAGTGGAGTTTTATTTCACTTGTGTGTTTATGAATGATTTTAGAGTTGCATATTGATGTTGATCCACATTTATGTACTTCTGATTATTCATTAATATTTTTCTATATATCTACATTTTGGACCAGTATAGTGGCCTGGCGCTGAGTAGTGTTTCTGCAGGTCTGGTGAAACACTTATATATTTTATATTTCCTCGGTTCTTTTATTCCTTGGCAGCCATGGACGCTTTACAGTTCCTGAGTAGTAGAATGATTGATATTAGCACCATTTTTGCAATCAATGAGCAGGCTACTGCACAATCTAATATTAATGGGGTGCTTACTGCTTTGGGGAATGTGCTAGAAAAACAAGTCCGCACCTGGTGGGACATCTGCACATTTGAGCAGTACATTAAAGAAAAAATTATAGTTAGAAGCCTGAGATGGGAGGTAGCCCCCCAAGATGGTCTAGATGACCCTGAGTCTATGCAGGAATGGTACGAGTTTTTTTACCGGTATGGGTTTTAAATTACAGGACTTGGTTCTGGCTCGGAAATGGAAAAAAATGTCCATCTTGGAGGGTAAAATTAATAAATTTTGCTTGCAGCTTGACCCTGTAAAGGATACCCAACAAGTAATAGATTTTAACACTCGCATTAAAAAAAAGCTTGAAAAGATTGACAGAGACACACAGAAGAAGAAGAAGGCTAAGAAGTTTCATAGGGACCTGAATGATTTCAGGTCCAGTTCTGTGTATCTCTGGCAACAATCTAAAATACCCGTCAGCGGGTCTAACAATGCTATTGGGACATCTGCAGATGGCCCATGCAACCGCACAAGCAAACCTTCTAGCATGGGTGCTCATGCTGGTGGTAATAAGAAAGTTGAGAGACCTAATGACCCTGCTGATGTCTGTACCACCCCCATTAGGGGGGATGCTGGTTATGGAAGAAATAAATAATGATAGAAGAAATGGATTTAACCCACCACGTAGTTATTCACCTTCCACTAGCCATTATCAAGTCCCTACACATAATAGATTTGGCCCTTTAAGAGGGAATGGAGAGAGAACTGGAGATCAATCACCTCGTCCTTTTTTAGGGAGAGGGAGGGGTTGGCAGAAACGGGGTCGGGGGAACTCTCACCGAAGGGGAAGACCTCCGGGTCAGGGATGGCCGAGACAGGAATACCATGCACCACCATGGAGGGAACAGCCACGGCGGGAGGACGAGTACCCCTTTTACCCCAACCAGTGGAGAGAAGAACAAGGGGGTGTAGAGCAGGGAGAAGGGCCCAAAAAAAGAAGGAGAGAGCAGGAATAGGAGGCATTTTTAATCTAAGTAATGCAACTTTATCCCATAAAGAAACGAACATCTTACATCTAGGTTTAAAATGTGGCCTGAAAAGGCCCATTAACAAGTTTGATGTCTTTATTGATGTGCATAAGTACATGAGGAAAGTCAACATTAAAAAATATTTTCTTAACAAAGATCCCCGACCGTCTGTTGTGACTAAGTCAGGGCCGGAGGATAGTGGGCTCAAGAACAGGTCCCTGTTTAACCCCCTTAATAGCGCCAACCAACACATTGAGGTTTTTAAGGGGTTGGTGATGCGCGATTTAGAGCAGCTTGTACCAAAAAAGAATGTTAATCCCCAATATATTATGGATGGGATCTCCTTGCTAGAGAAAAGGAAGGAGATAGTCATTAGGCCAGCTGACAAGGGGGGGGGGGGTAGTTATTTTGAACAAGGATTTTTATGTGAATCAGCTCACTGAGATGTTAAATGATGATGAAACATATGTGAAATTATCCAAGGACCCTACTGTACAGTATGAAAAGGATCTTAGGAATCTAGTTGAAATGGGCTTTTCAATGGGGGTTCTGTCTAACAGAGAAAGAAGGTATCTTGTGCCGAGTGATAGCAGAATCCCCACGATTTACACCTTGCCTAAGATACACAAGGATCTGAACAAGCCTCCAGGGAGACCGATAGTCAATGGTATTGGCTCTATCACGTCTCGGATGGGCCAGTACCTTGACCGCTTTCTTCAGGAGAGTGTTATGCGCACTAAGGCGTATCTGAGAGACACTAAGAGTCTCCTGCAGATCCTGCAACAGGTTAATTTAACAGGGAAACAAGAACTGTACCTAGTAACAGCTGACGTGGCATCTCTCTATTCAATCATACAACATGATGATGCCCTCTTAGCCCTTAATTGGGCTCTCTGCCAGCGGGATGACTTGCCACATAACCAGAAAGTTTTTATTAGAAATGCGCTAGACTTCTGTCTAAGCCATAACTTTTTCTGGTTTGATGGTCACTTTTTCTCCCAACGCAGAGGTGTTGCTATGGGGGCAAAATTTGCCCCAAGCATAGCAAATTTGTTTATGGGGGAATGGGAAGATAAAACGATATTCTCTACGGCCCGTACTTAGCTTTTGTTATACAAGAGGTACATCGATGACCTGTTTTTCATCTGGGAAGGGTCCAGTGATAGCTTGCAAGAATTCCTGAATTAACTTAATTCCAATAATAACAACATTAGACTGACTAGCGATTTTAGCCAAAGTGACATTCATTTTTTGGATGTAAATATCTTTAGACAAGGGGATGGATTGGGCACTAAAGTTTACTTCAAGCCCACAGACTCTAACAGCTATTTGCCTATTAGCAGTGGGCATCACCCTAAGTGGTTAAAAAACATACCCAAGGGCCAGTTCACTAGGGTAAAAAGGAACTGCTCTGATGATGCTGACTTCTTGAGGCAGGCTCAGATTGTCAAAAAAAAGTTTGTGGAAAAGGGATATGTGGAGGGGGTTTTAGACTCCACTATTCAGGAGTTGGCTGTGCGACCCAGAGATTCCTTTTTAGATGATCGACCAAAGGTGCAGAATAATGACAATTATGAGTGGAGCTTTATTTCAGGTTTCCACTCCCAGTATAGGGAGGTGGAAGACATTTTTAATGCCCACTGGCATGTGCTACGCATGGATAAAACACTGTGCCCTGTCCTACCGAGTAGGCCTAAATTTATTTACAGAAGATCCCACAGCTTTGCGGATAGGGTAGTACGGAAAGTGCTTGACCCCCCTTCCAGACCACTAACCTTCTGGGACAAAAAAGGGTTCTATAGCTGTAGGAGGTGTCGTGCATGTAGGGAAGTGGACAGACCAATGAGGGCTTTGGAAGGCTTTACGTCTACTTCTAATGGTAGAGAATTCACTATTAATGAATTCATTACATGCAACACGGCCTATGTTGTCTACGCTATGCAATGTCCCTGTGGTCTTATTTATATAGGACCCACCAAAAGGCTGTTGAGGGTCAGAATCGCAGAACACATAGCAAACATAAAAATTGGTTTCAAAGACCATAATGTATCGCTTCATTTCAAGTTAAAACATAACCAGGACCCTTCAGGCCTCAAGTTCTGGGGTGTAGATCATTTGAAGCCAAAATGGAGGGGCTCTAACTTGATTCGGGATTTGTCGAGAAGAGAGACCCAGTGGATCTTCTTGGTCGACACTCTATCGCCAAGGGGATTAAACGTTGACCTAGATATTAACTGCTTCATAAGTGATTACTAATATCTGCGATTAATGCTTTATCTCATCTGTCCATTATCAGTGGTTTTGCGGGCAGTCTGATGCTGTCCCTTTGATTGCTGTTCGAGTATACTCTTTATGCCTCTAGTATATTCCTGCTCTCCTACAGTAGTGCCTCTTTTGTGACTACTGATTTTTTATTTTTTTTTAAAAGGTATAGATTAATTTCGCTTCTATTATGCGATTTCTTAGCCTCCTTTATGCGATTTCTCAAGCTTTTTCTATTTATATTATTTTTTCTTCAATTATTTTTTATTTTAGTTTAATCATTAAACTAATATTCAGTTTTTTAGAAGAGGACTCTTTATAGCATTATTTGTGCATTGATGTTCTCTCTTTTTTTTATACAATAATACATATGCCTTTTTTATTGTGTATATGTGCGCAATAGTACAGTGATATTTTTTGAATGACAACCTGTTTGGGGGTGTTATTTACACTTATATTGTGCATATCTCTTTTAAGTAATTGTGTTTTTTTAGATTCATTAACATGACTGTAAAATACACTAGATCAATATCTTATTTACGGTGCGGCTTTGTAGTAACATGTATTGCTGGGTAGTGACAGCTTATAATGTTATGCTGCATAGGATTAGCTGATGTCACTGAGAGATGTAAATGTTTCTATTAGAAGTTCTATTAAGAGATGTAAGTGTTTCTATTAGAAGTTCTATTAATGTTTATTTGGTTATCAGCTTTAACTTTTGTGCTTATCTAATCTGTTTAATATGTGCAGTGTTATTATGCTCTATTACACCGTCTATTATAAGCCGTCAGTGAAGCCGGGGTTGGCGACGTGGTGCTGACATCTCCGGGTGAAGTTTACACACTTTCACTACCTGTCTGTCTGATTGATTGCTTGTTTTTATGCTTACTTGATGTACGTATTTTATTGAAGGGGGGTTGCTGTCTTTTTGTGTGGAAGGGGTTTTAGTCAATAAACGGGATTACGCTATGTGCACTTTTCTCTCCGTTTTTTGATTTAATACGAGCCCTGAAAATCTGTGACCCTGAGTGATGTGATGTTGACAACAAACTGCTGACAAAGAGTGATTATTCTGAATGCTTTATTGCTCCCCATTTCTGGTGAGTTTAACCCTCTAGGGGGAGAGTGTTTTGGCACCGGGTGGATTTCGTAGTGATCGGTGGAAGGTGCATGCAGAGGATTGTTTTCATGATCACCTGATTATTACTTCTTTGAACTACACCCTGAACTTTACATCACTACCCTATATAAGGGCTTTCTCCTAAGGGACTTTTCTGTTAGAGGATTTTCCTTTACATGTGTTGTTGGCCACATGTTGCAATTCCTCAACATTAGCGCTGTCTAGTGTGATGATGTAGTCCAATTTTGGATTATTTTATAACACAGTCTTTTCATTTATGTATTTGGTTTAAAACAGCTGCTTTGCACTTTTTTTCAGGTCTTCTCTTTGCTTAACAGGCAAAGTGGAGTTTTATTTCACTTGTGTGTTTATGAATGATTTTAGAGTTGCATATTGATGTTGATCCACATTTATGTACTTCTGATTATTCATTAATATTTTTCTATATATCTACATTTTGGACCAGTATAGTGGCCTGGCGCTGAGTAGTGTTTCTGCGTGTCTGGTGAAACACTTATATATTATATATAATGATTGACTAGCAGCATGTTAAAAAGCTAAAAAGCTTACACTGAATATAAAAAAATACATATATCTATCAAATATGTTTTTGATGTGTTCTGGTTTAAACTACAGGCAAACACCTAAAAACACAGTTGAGATGCATATAAAGATATCATATTATAATACTGTATAATATGTATATACACTCACCGGCCTATTTATTAGTACCGGGTTTGACCCTCTTTTGCCTTTAGAACTGCCTTAATTCTTCATGGCAGTGGTGTATCATCATTGTGTGCAGGTTTTGCGGTGCACACAGGCCCCCAAGGTCAGGGGGGCCCACTGTGCCCTTTCACACTCTGCCCACATGGAGTAACAAAAATTAAATGTGCACACAGGTGGCGCCTTTGGCTGCAATTGATGTTTTGCCCCAGTTGAAGACCCCTTAGTGTCAAAACCAGTCGGGCTAGCATTTCTTGTATCCCACATTGCTTTTACTTTATTTTAATACTTGTTTTTGTGATCACTTTTATCATATTAGGTCTTGCCATTCGATCTTTTATTATTAATAAACCTAATTGGTTTTGACCTGCACCATTGGAGTCCTTCTCCTTCCTTCTGCTTTCATATGATTATTCCCTGGAGCCTTCACGGAACAACTTTGGAGACGGCTATCTAACAGGGGAGTACTTGGAGCCTTCACGGACCAGGAGCTGAGGATATCACCTTGAACCGGGTCCATCCATCTGTATCCAGTACCTGAGCAACATCTGATGAATACAACATAAGATCTTAAGCCTGTCTGACCCCTCTATCATATGACATCTGGGGTACATCACAGCTGGTAAGAGTACCCATTTACCTCTTGAGTTTCGTTGTTATTGACTACAGACAAGCCTTACACCAATTTTTCATGATTGGGACTACCTTCACCTGAGGGATATACCATCTAACACTTTTGTGGAATTTTTCCTTACACACTCACTGGGTCACATCCAGTCTAGCTAATATATATTGCTATTAGATTTGTTATTTAGTTCCTGTTTTGTGATTCATTTACACTTTTTAGTAGCGCTACACTGTCACTATATTAGCTGCAATTGACCGCCCGGTCTATAGATCTGGCCGCAGCTGCCCACAGCCACTGAGGTGCCTGGCCAGTGACAGAGTGATCTGCAGCCTCGTGTGCTGTGCCAGGGCCCAGGATGTGTTTTCTGACATGGGGAAATCATGCCCGCTGCCCCACCATGCAGTGAGACATGCTGCCCAGACTCCGGAGAAGGTCACCAGGAGGACACTATTGTAAGGGGAGAGTGGGGAGGGGCGCGGTGTATGGCAGCCAGGGAGTGAGTGTATGGGGGTGGAAGGCTGAAATCTCCTCATGCTGCTGCTGGGAGGGGGGAGAAGGAGACACAGGTTTGTTTTGGGGGGATTTGTGCTGGAAGGGGGTATATGGTGGTGAGGATTTGTGCTGGGCGGGGATTGGGAGTAAGAGAATTTGTATAAGAAGGAAGTATTGGGGGATTTATACTGGAAGGAGGGGTATAGGGAGAGGACTTGGCTGACCTAAGGGAGAAATGACAGACAGAAAATGGTGAGTGGCTCACATGAAAATGCCACTGGAGATGAATGGTCGATAAAGTGCCACTAAAAAATGATGTGCTTGTGTACCACTGGAAATGTGCTTGCAATGATTGCAAAAAATTATGCTGAGATGCGTGCTTGCAATGATTGCAAAAAGTTATGCTTGTATGCATGCTTGTAACGATTGCAAGAAGTTGTGCTGGATGTGTGCTTGCAACAATTGCAAGGGAGCTGTGTCACTGAAGATGTGCTTGTAGTGACTGTAAGAAGTCCTATTTTTGTGTGTGCTTGCAACGATTGCAAGGTGTCTGGGCTGTTAGAGGCGTGCTTGCAATGATTGGAAGAAAGTAACCTACTGATAGGCGAAAAAGAAAAGGATAGCAGAAAATTTGAATGTGTAGGAATGAACTGTGACCCTAACCGGTTGTAGCTGTGCTTGAAAGTATAAGAAGAAAGAATCTGATACGAATCGTTGTGCCGCCGGCGTGCCTAGATTCAAACTGGACTGTAGTAGGTATGCAAATGTATCCAGTACGAATTGGTTGTAGGGTAAGTGACATGAACCAATGCAGTGTGTGTTGTAATCGAAGCGAACCGTTGTGCTGTTGATGCGACTAGGTTCGAAACGGACTGTGATGAGTATGAAATGTATCCGATACGAATCAGTTAGTAGGGCAAATTACATGAACAGATACAAATCAGTTCAGTGGTAGGGTAAGTGACCTGAACCGATATGACACGGTGTAGGGTAAGTGACATGAACAGATACGATTCGGTGTGCAACGTATCCAATGCGAACCGTTGTGCCATTGACATGACTAGGTTTGAATCGGATTGTAGTAGGTATGCAATGTATCTGATACAAATTGGACAAATAAACCAAAAAAAAAAAAAACAGGCCTGTAACTGGCTGCGTGGTGTGGCGCCGTCCATGACGTATTTTGGGCAACAACTACTGGGATTGGAATGTTGGAAAAATAACACCTGTGCCTTGGAAACTCACGAACGATTCGTAACTTCCGCTGTGATGATCGAACATGCGAAATGGAGAACATAATGAACGGAATGTTTGAACATGATACAATAATGGTTACAAATCCTACCTGCGACATTGAGCAAGACTCGATCAACAAAACCACGAATAGAGCAATCGCAACACACTAAATTCGGATACAACAGACTCACGAACACAAAGTGAGCTGGGAAGATTTGGCCGGTTGACATAACAAATCGTGCACTGGGACCGACAAGGAGCATGGGCGAGTGGTCTGCTTAAATACCCCTGGGCTCCTCTCATAAATTCAGGCCACCATACTTCCATACTTCTTTATATAGATAGTCCGACAACATAGGAATGTCATATCCTGTCCTCAGTCTGTGATTGGACAGTAAAGGAACAGCAAAAGCCTGATAAGATAGTTTCTTTGCTCTTTACGTCTTACATTTCTTGTGAGCACTTTTGAAAGCAGCACACTTAAAGTGATATTAGAGCCTTGTTTTTTTTCATTTAAAAATAACAAACATGTCACACTTACCTGCTCAGTGCAGTTGGTTTTGATCCTCCTCTTCTCAGGTCCCTCTTTGTCCCTTCTGGCCCCTCCCCCCTGCCAAGTGCCCCCCCAGGAAGCAGCTTGCTGCAGCTCTGTGTGTCCATTCATGCTGTGACCTGGCCCCACCCCTTCCTCTCCTTATTGGCTCACTGACTTTGATTGAACACAGCAGGAGCCAAAGTCTAAGCCAATCAGGAGGGAGGGTCCCAGCCAGCAGAGTGGAACATTGCTGGATCGAGATGGGGCTCAGGTAAGTATTAGGGGTGCTGCTACACACAGGTTTTTTTTTTTATCTTAATACATAGAATGCATTAAGATAAAAAAAAAAAACCTTCTGCCTTACAACCACTTTAATAGGCCCCAAATAATGGTATTCTTTCTTCTGGTCTGAGTGCTGCTGTACAAAGGTTACAAAGGTTACAACAGGCTTAAATTAAGTAAAATACAAGTATATTTATGACATGTATGTAAATTACTGTAAATGTACTGTTTTTAATATGCATATCAAGCAATACAAGAACTACATTTATCTGTATTGTTTAACATCTGACCAGACTTTCACTTTAAACCACTTTAAATACATAGCTTATCCTGTCCACTAACTCAACCTATTGTCAGTTAAGAACATTTTCCTGCCAATAGGTTCACTTTTATAGGAGTATGAGCTGTAGCTTTAAACATGCTTCAAGTATCAGCAACCATTTAATGCGTTTAAGCTTGGCTAAAATGCTGGTTGAACGTGATGCTTTTATCACTGTCATTGATGAGCTAAAAATAAAATAAAAAAAGATTCCCAGCACTCAAACCAGCTAACAATCAATCAAAACAAACTGCATTAAAAAAAAAAAAAACAGAGGCTGCCTACGGCTGTGCACAGTTATTATTTTTTTTGTAGGGAAACACGTCATACACTTTTACATGAGTATTGGCATATACCTGCATACAGCCGCCCACTGTCCTTCATTTCTTTGAGCAGCTGTACACAGTACCTGTGCTTCCTGTGTGCAGAAAAATGTCTGCATTTTTGTTGTAAAGACAAAAAGTGTATGTGCATAAGGACAAATAAAAATGTATCTTCCCCAGAATAATTCCCAAGTTGTAAAATTGACGTTGGATGATCTGGCATTTGCATTAATAAAAGGATCAAATGCTTGCACAAGTGAATGCAAGGTCAATAAGATCTTTAGTTATTGCAAACCTGTAAAAAAGTAGCCATCATGCTAATTTGTGCCCTATTCAACCCATTTTACTCTTTCACGCCTAAGTCTATTTCTGACATTTTTTTGCTTACAAGTTAAATTTCATATTTTTTGCCAGAATTTACTTAGAACCCCCAAACAGTATATGTATTTTAGCAGAGACCCCAGGGAATAAAATGGTGATCGTTGTAATATTTTATGTCACATGGTATTAGCGCAACGGTCTTTCAAGCGCATTTTTTTGGGAAAAAAGACACTTGAATGAATGAATGAATTAAAAAAATTAAACAGTAAAGTTAGCCAAATTTTGTATAATGTGAAAGATGATGTAACACAGAGTAAATAGATATGTAACATGTCATGCTTTAAAACTGCACACACTCGTGGAATGGCAAGTACCTAAAAATCTTCATAAGCGACGCTTTAAAACAAATTAACAGTTACCAGGTTAGAGTTACAGAGGAGGTCTGGTGCTAGAAATAAATATTGCTCTCACTCTGACAATTGCGGTGATACCTCACATGTGTGATTTAAACACCATGTACATTTGCGGGTGCGACTTACCTATGCATTTTTCTTTGCTGCGCGTGCATGCAGGGACGGGGCACTTTAATTTTTTTTTCTCATTTATTTTTATTTTTTTTACATTGTCCCTTTAAAAATAAAAAAATCTGATCACTTTTATTGCTGTCACAAGGAATGTAAACTGCCCTTATGACAATAATAGGTGGTGACTAGGGATGAGCTTCAAGTTTGAGTCGAAATCATGTTCAGCTCGAACATCGGCTGTTCGCCAGTTCGCCGAACAGCAAACAATTTGGGGTGTTCGTGGCAAATTCGAAAGCCGCGGAACACCCTTTAAAAGTCTATGGGAGAAATCAAAAGTGCTAATTTTAAAGACTTATATGCATGGTATTGTCATAAAAAGTGTTTGGGGACCTGGGTCCTGCCCCAGGGGACATGTATCAATTCAAAAAGAAGTTTCAAAAACGGCTGTTTCTTCGGGAGCATTGATTTTAATAATGCTTAAAGTGAAACAATAAAAGTGTAATATTCCTTTAAATTTTGTACCTGGGGGATGTCTATAGTATGCCTGTAAACGGGCACATGTTTCCCGTGTTTAAAACAGTCTGACAGCAAAATGACATTTCAAAGGAAAAAAAGTAATTTAAAACTACTCGCGGCTATTAATGAATTGTCGGGCCGACAATACACATACAAGTTAATTGATAAAAATGGCATGGGATTTCCCCACAGGGGAACCCCGAACCAAATTTTTTTTAAAAATGGCGTGGGGGTCCCCCTAAATTCCATACGAGGCCCTTCAGGTCTGGTATGGATATTAAGGGGAACCCCGCGACAACATTTAAAAAAAAATGGCGTGGGGGTCCCCCTCAAAATCCATACCAGGCCTTTCAGGTCTGGTATGGATTTTAAGGGGAACCCTGCGCCAAAATTTTTAAAAAATGGCGTGGGGTCCCCCCAAAAATCCATACCAGGCCCTTATCCGAGCACGCAACCTGGCATGCTGCAGGAAAAGAGGGGGGGATGAGAGAACCGTACCAGGCCACATGCGCTCAACATTAGGAGGGTGCTTTGAGGTAGCCCCCCAAAGCACCTTTTCCCCATGTTGATGGGGAGAAGGGCCTCATCCCCACAACCCTTGGCCGGTGGTTGTGGGGGTCTGCGGGCAGGGGGCTTATCGGAATCTGGAAGCCCCCTTTAACAAGGGAACCCCCAGACCCCACCCACCATGTGAATTGGTAATGGGGTACAACCATTTCACAAAAAAAGTGTCAAAAAGTTTAAAAAACACAAGAGACAGTTTTTGACAAGTCCTTTATTAATTTTTTCTTCTTTCGCCTTCTTCTTCCATCATCTTTCTTCTGGTGTTCTTTCTGTGTTCTTCTTCCTCCATCTTCTTCTTCATCTTCTTCTTCTCCATCTTCTTCTTCGTCCGCCCTTCTCGTCCCACATCTTCCTCCAGGCTTCTTCTCCCCTCCGTCCGCACAATCCGCCTCAGTGGGAGTTTTCAGCCATGTGACGTTTCGCTTCTTCTTACACTTCTTATAGAACGGAGGGCGGGGCCACCCGGTGACCCCACTCTCCTCTGACGCACGGGGAATTCACGGGACTTCCCTGTGGCTTTCCCTGTGTTGTCAGAGGGGGGCGGATGCTTCACTCCCAGTACTTGAGTGTCTTTTTCTTCAGCTGTTTTGAAATTATTTTATGTTTGGGGTCAGTATTTCTAGCCTTTGAAAGGAAAGATTTTTTTGAAATTGCTGTTTAGACAATATGTATCTATTGAATGTATAAGTGTATTCGGTGCATGATTTTGATGGTAAATATTTTTGTTATACTTGTAGAATTACAGCATTTGGAGTGGTGCAAATCGCAAGGTCCCTGAGGAAGATCTGCACTTTACCGTGAAATTGAAATGCGTCGGACATTCATTTGCATGCTCCCTCCTAGGGATGAGCTTCGAGTTCGAGTCGAACTCATGTTCGACTCGAACATTGGCTGTTCGCAAGTTCACCGAACAGCGAACAATTTGGGGTGTTCGCGGCAAATTCGAATGCCGCGGAACACCCTTTAAAAGTCTATGGGAGAAATCAAAAGTGCTAATTTTAAAGGATAATATGCAAGTTATTGTCATAAAAAGTGTTTGGGGACCTGGGTCCTGCCCCAGGGGACATGGATCAATGCAAAAAAAAGTTTTAAAAACGGACGTTTTTTCAGGAGCAGTGATTTTAATAATGCTTAAAGTCAATCAATAAAAGTGTAATATCCCTTTAAATTTCGTACCTGGGGGGTACCACGGGACTTCCCTGTGACGTCACGGGGAATGCCACAGGGAAGTCCCGTCAAGTCACCGTGCGTCAGAGGGGGGCGGGGTCACCGGGTGGCCCCGCCCCCCCCGTTATTTAAGAACTGTCAGACGAGGAGCGCCGTCACACAGCGGGAGCCTCCCTCCATGCCAGCATGGATTGCGGAGCGGCCCGGAGAAGAAAATGAAGAAGAGAAGAAAAGAAGAAGAGAAGAGCGGGAACCTCCCCCCCATGCCATGGGTGCGGAGCGGCCCGAGGAGAAGAAGACAGAAGACGCCGCGAAGGAGATGCTGGACGAGAACGCCGGAGGAAGAACCAGAAGAGCCAGAAGAACCAGAAGATGAAGGAAGATAGAAGAAAGAAGAAGCATTTAAATAAAGGAATTGTCAAAAACTGTCTCTTGTCATTTTTAACATTTTTGACACTTTTTTCGTGAAATGGTAGGGGTACTTATGTACCCCCTTACCATTTCACACAGGGGGGGGCCGGGATCTGGGGGTCCCCTTGTTAAAGGGGGCTTCCAGATTCCGATAAGCCCCCCGCCCGCAGACCCCCACAACCACCGGCCAGGGTTGTGGGGATGAGGCCCTTGTCCTCATCAACATGGGGACAAGGTGTTTTGGGGGGCTACCCCAAAGCACCCTCCCAATGTTGAGGGCATGTGGCCTGGTACGGTTCAGGAGGGAGGGGGGCCGCACTCTCGTCCCCCCCTCTTTTCCTGCGGCCTGCCAGGTTGCGTGCTCGGATAAGGGTCTGGTATGGATTTTTGGGGGGACCACACGCCGTTTTTTTTTTTTTTTGGCGCGGGGTTCCCCTTAAAATCCATACCAGACCTGAAGGGTCTGGTATGGAATTTAGGGGGAACCCCACGTCATTTTTTTTTTTAAATTTTGGCCGGGGTTCCCCTTAATATCCATACCAGACCTGAAGGGCCTGGTATGGAATTTAGGAGGACTCCCACGTCATTTTTTTTTTTTAATTTTGGTTCGGGGTTCCCCTTTGGGGAATTCCCATGCCGTTTTTATCAATGAACTTCTATGTGTATTGTCGGCAATGCAATAGCCGCGGGTAGTTTTAAATGAGTTTTTTCCTTCAAAATGTCATTTTGCTGTCAGACTGTTCTAAACACAGGAAACATGCGCCCCTTTACAGGCATACTATAGACACCCCCCAGGTACGAAATTTAAAGGGATATTACACTTTTATTGTTTGACTTTAAGCATTATTAAAATCACTGCTCCTGAAAAAACGGCCGTTTTTAAAACTTTTTTTTGCATTGATCCATGTCCCCTGGGGCAGGACCCAGGTCCCCAAACACTTTTTATGACAATAACTTGCATATAAGCCTTTAAAATTAGCACTTTTGATTATTCATGTTCGTGTCCCATAGACTTTAACTGTGTTTGCATGTTCGAACGAACTTTTTTCCTGTTCGCATGTTCTGGTGCGAACCGAACAGGGGGTTGTTCGGCTCATCCCTACTCCCTCCCTTTCTCCAGCTGTTTTTCCCCTTATACATGTTTTTATCATCAGTTATATGTGTTTCATGTTGTAATTTATCGATTGCACAATAAATTTTGTAATTTTTTTACTATTACTGCCTTGCGTCAATTCAAAGTCACATTTCTTGAGGAATCTTGTTCTTAAATCCGAACTGTGTGTGCTTTCAGAAATTTAGCCCCTCACCCCCTTGTTGAGGAGCTGCAGGATGAGATCCTCACACCTGCTCCTTTGCTCACCGGCCATCTGCCTTAATTTATTGGCAGTCACACACCCAAATGCCTCAGCCTCATCTGGGTCTGTACGGAGTGCAGTATTGGCCTGGCTGAGGAATAAAGCTGTGGTCTCCTCCAGATTCCTGCTCTTCCTGGCCCTTTTAGCAGCAGGAGGGTGTAGGGGAGGGATTTGCGACTCCATCTGGCTGCTGGCCGCTGGCTCCCCCAGACTGAGTCTTTCCTGTATATGAAAATGGGACATAATTAGAATCTTTTTTAGGATTTGGTCATCAATCACACACAATTTTGATCTCCTCACTGTTGCAAATTGAATGTGGAGAAATAGAAAACACTACCATTTTGACCCCAGCATTTTTCATTCTTGTTCAAATCATTTTTGGTCACTACTGTCTATTTATATGGAAACCACTTTGTTAAGGCAGAATTATTTTACCAATAAGGTCTAGTTATCATAATTGTATTTTTGGATACAAATATGTTCAATAATGCTATACCTGGGTCAAGCTGGGCTCCCCCACATCTTCATCCTATGCATCAGGACCTGTGCAGACCTCAGGAGCTTTGGCCTCAGCAGATGTCATAGGGAGTGTAGACAGTCATGGCCTGATGGCCTAGGTTCTTTCTGATCAGTCAAAAACCACAGACTGTGGATATACCACAGCCTGGGGACATATAGGCCATCCGCTGCTGCTCCTGACCTTTCAGATTCCAGGACCTTGTTCAGCTCCCTTTTGAATGTAGTCCTCAGGTAAGCAATTTTTTGCTTTACATAGTTGATGTCTGCCCTGTGGTACACTGGTTTGACCAACTCGACCATTTTCTCCAAAGCTGCCTTCCTCAATATTTTATTGGAGTAGTCTCCACTTTTGACCTTCCAGAGACGGGGCAGCTCCTGGTACAGATCAATGAATTGGGGTAGAAATTCACACAGTACCTGACCACGAGAATGTGTTTCCAGGGTGATCCCATTGCGCTGGTTCTCGGCGACAGGGTACTGTGCATCTCGCGCTGGCTTGCTCATCGGGAAAGGAAAACTGTGTTTTTTCCTTTCGCAATGAGCGACAAGCATTGCTGACAGGTGTCTGGTATGAATCATGAGGGGGAACGCCGCACCAAATTTTAAATAAAAAAACGGCATGGGTTTCCACTTCTAAGAGCATACCAGGCCCTTAGGTCTGGTATGGATTTTAAGGGGAACCCCCTACACCGAAAAAACGGCGTGGGGTTCCCCCCTAAAATGGGGGAAAAAGGAAAAAATAACCACGCAACGAAAATAATTAGTAAATGATATTGACCTTCTATGCTGCAGAGTCCTGTATGTGACACAAACACACAAATTTGAATAGGGAAAAAAATTGGACTCGCGCTAAAACAAAAAAACTAACACGTGTATGGTTGAAAAAAGTGCAAAGGTAAACATTATGTAAACATGTAATGTGATGTGACAACACCAAATTAGGTTGATGAATGAAAACAACCTCCCCTTAAGTAAGAGATATACAAAAATAAATTATAAAAAATTATATATAAAAGTTCATATACAAAAATTATATATAAAAGTCCATATACAAGAAGCCCCAAAAAAAAGTGCAGTAATGTGCAAAAAATCGAATTGAATGAAATCCCAGATGTGTGGGTCCACCACCATAGATGAAGTGCCTGGCCGCTTACCGGAACCCCATGACCCCCCGTTACAGAGGGTCTAACTGGGCATTGTAGTCTTGTTGCTTCGGGCAACCCAGGAATCAGGACGGAACCGAAATGGAACCTCAGAAGCTGTGGTGCGGATGGATCCACAGGAAAAGATAGAGCCCAGCCCTCAATGGAATGTAAACATCATGTGGGGAAAACAGAAGAAGGCTCCCATAGTGTAAAATCCAATGGTATTTATTTAAAAAAATATAATAAACACTCACATATAGAAAAAACAACTTGTCCTCTGGTGAAAAGACAGTCTGTGACACCAGCCGGATGATCACAGGCCGCCCGTCCTACTGGAGTGACAACGACAGAGGGAGGTGACGCGATGACACCGCTCAGCCCTACGCTGTGTTTCGCAAAAATTTGCGTCTTCCAGGGGCACGGGCGGTGCATCGCGTCACCCCCCTTAAATAACAATACTAAAGATAAGATCCTCGCTCTGGGTACTGACCGGACGTCCACATTCGCCTGGAGCGCAGATGGTTAGACACAGGGGCGCTTGCGCACCCTGCGTCACCACTCCCGTCACGTGATGCGACATCAGATCAGGGCGGAAGAAAAACCGAGCGAGAGATAGAGTAAAGCAAAAAGAGCCAATGCGCTTGCGCGCCCGGAGTCCTAAATCGCGTCACATGACGCTACATCAGACACAGGACTGGATAGCTTCCCGGCGCATGGGCAACAAAAGGTGGACCTGGGGGGGGCATGGACGAAAAAAGAAACAAATCCTCCCCACATAAACCTCAAGTCTGCGCCCCACTGAAATAAAAAACTACACAACCCAAACAAGGGACCATAGGTCCACCACACCGGCATGTGTCCGCACCAAGGCAGACAGTCAACATCCTAACTGCACCATGTTGTGGAGGATCTCGGTGGTGGCACACTTAGAGAAAAATTAGAAATTAGGCCTCTGGGGATATGAAAACAAGAAGGCCTCTAGTGGCCAGCCTAAATATTGCATGCAAAAAATTGTTATATCTGTATAATAGATAAATACATGTATGAATGCATGCATAGATATGAAATAAAAACATTTTTTTATTAGAAAAAATGGATTTATAAAAAATAAAATTATAAAATGGATGGAAGTATAAATCCGTGGACCAATATGTACTAAAAATGAATAAAAAAAATGGGTAAAAAAAGGTCCAACTGGGCCAACCACAAAAACTGTGTAGAAGTCTGCGCCCACAGACTATAAAATTAAAAATAGTTGTGTTGGTGCATACTATCAACACACTATGGTTAAGAAAAACAATAAAATACGTCCGGTGTCCCGGTTGTATAAACCCAGAGCGATGGCTTTAACACTGGATGCATGCGTACAGTATAATGATATTACATAATCAAAAGTTTGCATAACATTGCACATTCAAGTGCAAAAAAAAAAAAAAAAGGGGCAAAAGGAACCCGCAAAAGTTAAGCATTATTGATGAAGGCATTTACGTCTGTATCGACGTTCATGCCGAATGGCACATAGCTTTTGACTTTGTATATCCAGGACATCTCTAACTTAGAGATCTCCCTGATGAGTGAACTGCCTCGCAAGTGGGGTTTATACTTGTCAATCCCTACAAAAAGTGTTTTAGAGGGGTCTCTACTGTGGACCTGATCGTAATGCCTGGAGACAGGGTGTTTATCATAACCTCTTCTTATATTCCCTATGTGTTCATTTAGGTGAACGCGTAGGGCCCTTTTGGTCCTCCCTATATACTGGAGCTCACAGGGACATTGTAGGAGATAGACCACCCCTTCGGAACCACAGGTAATAAATGGTTCAATGTCATGTGAGCACCCTGTGCAGGTAGATGTGAATGTCGTAGTGCGTCTAGATCTATTGATGTTAAGAGAGCACACTTGACATTTCCCACACTTATAAAAACCCGTCAGATTTTGAAGAAAGGATCTGGATCCTTGTGGGGGATCTTGGACTGTAGGTGCTATTCTACTTCCCAAGGAAGCGGCTCCCCTAAATATCACTCTGGGGTTAGGTGGTAGAATGGTCTTAAGAGCTGTGTCGCTGCCAAGAACATGCCAGTGCTTGCGTATTAATTGTTTAATCGCACGATGTTGCACCGAAAAAGTGGTGACAAATGGTACGGTGTCTGAAACCTCCATCCTGGGTGTAGATACATCAGACAAAAGATCAGCTCTATCCCTATCTCTAGCTGATTTCACAGCCCGAGAGAGGGAGAGCCGATCGTATCCCTTTTCCAAGAATCTTTTTGTCAGAATGGATGCTTGGTAATCGAAGGTGGCTATATCTGAGCAATTGCGTCTGAGGCGCAAAAATTGTCCCAGGGGGATGGCCTTGATCCAAGGTTCGTGGTGGCAACTGTCCACAGGAATGTAGGCATTTCTGTCAGTTGTCTTGAAAAAAGTAGATGTTACAAACTGTCCATCCACAATTTGGATCTTCAAGTCCAGGAAGTGGATGGTGTCCTGGCTGGCCTCAAAATTGAATCTAATACCTCTGTTGTTGGTGTTAAGGATGTTCATGAAGTCATGAAGATCAGCCTCACATCCATCCCATAGGAGGAGGACGTCGTCAATATATCTAGCCCACAGGAGCACCTCAGGTCTCCTGGAGGCATTGACGACGTCCTCCTCCCACTTGGCCATGAAGATATTGGCCAAGCTAGGGGCATACTTAGCCCCCATAGCTACTCCACGGTCCTGCCGGTAAAATTGGTGCTCAAACCAGAAGTAGCTATGGCTGGCGGCATATTGCAAAAGTTCCATGATGAATTGGATTTGTGTGGATGGTAAACCAGAGTCTCGATTTAGGAACACTTCAACAGCCTGTAGACCCAGTTGGTGGGGGATGATGGTATAAAGGGATGAAACATCCGCGGTTACCATCCACAGGCCCTCCTTGGGGGCGATATTAGAGAGTGTATTAATCACCTGTTTGGTACCAAACAGGTGATTAATACACTCTCTAATAGGGATGAGCCGAACACCCCCCTGTTCGGTTTGCACCAGAACATGCGAACAGGAAAAAAGTTCGTTCGAACACGCGAACACCGTTAAAGTCTATGGGACACGAACATGAATAATCAAAAGTGCTAATTTTAAAGGCTAATATGCAGGTTATTGTCATAAAAAGTGTTCGGGGACCTGGGTCCTGCCCCAGGGGACATGGATCAATGCAAAAAAAGTTTTAAAAACGGCCGTTTTTTCAGGAGCAGTGATTTTAATAATGCTTAAAGTCAAACAATAAAAGTGTAATATTCCTTTAAATTTCGTACCTGGGGGGTGTCTATTGTATGCCTGTAAAGGGGCGCATGTTTCCTGTGTTTAGAACAGTCTGACAGCAAAATGACATTTTGAAGGAAAAAACTCATTTAAAACTACCCGCGGCTATTGCATTGCCGACAATACACATAGAAGTTCATTGATAAAAACGGCATGGGAATTCCCCAAAGGGGAACCCCGAACCAAAATTAAAAAAAAAAAATGACGTGGGAGTCCCCCTAAATTCCATACCAGGCCCTTCAGGTCTGGTATGGATATTAAGGGGAACCCCGGCCAAAATTAAAAAAAAAAAAAATGACGTGGGGTTCCCCCTAAATTCCATACCAGACCCTTCAGGTCTGGTATGGATTTTAAGGGGAACCCCGCGCCAAAAAAAAAAAAAAAACGGCGTGGGGTCCCCCCAAAAATCCATACCAGACCCTTATCCGAGCACGCAACCTGGCAGGCCGCAGGAAAAGAGGGGGGGGACGAGAGTGCGGCCCCCCCCCTCCTGAACCATACCAGGCCACATGCCCTCAACATTGGGAGGGTGCTTTGGGGTAGCCCCCCAAAACACCTTGTCCCCATGTTGATGAGGACAAGGGCCTCATCCCCACAACCCTGGCCGGTGGTTGTGGGGGTCTGCGGGCGGGGGGCTTATCGGAATCTGGAAGCCCCCTTTAACAAGGGGACCCCCAGATCCCGGCCCCCCCCTGTGTGAAATGGTAAGGGGGTACAAAAGTACCCCTACCATTTCACTAAAAAACTGTCAAAAATGTTAAAAATGACAAGAGACAGTTTTTGACAATTCCTTTATTTAAATACTTCTTCTTTCTTCTATCTTCCTTTATCTTCTGGTTCTTCTGGCTCTTCTGGTTCTTCCTCCGGCGTTCTCGTCCAGCATCTCCTCCGCGGCGTCTTCTATCTTCTTCTCCTCGGGCCGCTCCGCACCCATGGCATGGGGGGAGGCTCCCGCTCTTCTCTTCTTCTTCATCTTCTTCTCTTCTTCTCTTCTTCTCTTCTTCATTTTCTTCTCCGGGCCGCTCCGCATCCATGCTGGCATGAAGGGAGGCTCCCGCTGTGTGACGGCGCTCCTCGTCTGACAGTTCTTAAATAACGGGGGGCGGGGCCACCCGGTGACCCCGCCCCCCTCTGACGCACGGGACATGACGGGACTTCCCTGTGGCATTCCCCGTGACGTCACAGGGAAGTCCCGTCAAGTCACCGTGCGTCAGAGGGGGGCGGGGTCACCGGGTGGCCCCGCCCCCCGTTATTTAAGAACTGTCAGACGAGGAGCGCCGTCACACAGCGGGAGCCTCCCGCCATGCTAGCATGTGTGAGGAGCGGCCTGGAGAAGAAAATGAAGAAGAGAAGAAAAGAAGAAGAGAAGAAGATGAAGAAGAAGAGAAGAGCGGGAGCCTCCCCCCATGCCATGGATGCGGAGCGGCCCAAGGAGAAGAAGATAGAAGACGCCGCGGAGGAGATGCTGGACGAGAACGCCGGAGGAAGAACCAGAAGAGCCAGAAGAACCAGAAGAACCAGAAGATGAAGGAAGATAGAAGAAAGAAGAAGTATTTAAATAAAGGAATTGTCAAAAACTGTCTCTTGTCATTTTTAACATTTTTGACAGTTTTTTAGTGAAATGGTAGGGGTACTTTTGTACCCCCTTACCATTTCACACAGGGGGGGGCCGGGATCTGGGGGTCCCCTTGTTAAAGGGGGCTTCCAGATTCCGATAAGCCCCCCGCCCGCAGACCCCCACAACCACCGGCCAGGGTTGTGGGGATGAGGCCCTTGTCCTCATCAACATGGGGACAAGGTGTTTTGGGGGGCTACCCCAAAGCACCCTCCCAATGTTGAGGGCATGTGGCCTGGTACGGTTCAGGAGGGGGGGGGCGCACTCTCGTCCCCCCCCTTTTCCTGCGGCCTGCCAGGTTGCGTGCTCGGATAAGGGTCTGGTATGGATTTTTGGGGGGACCCCACGCCGTTTTTTTTTTTTTTTTTGGCGCGGGGTTCCCCTTAAAATCCATACCAGACCTGAAGGGTCTGGTATGGAATTTAGGGGGAACCCCACGTCATTTTTTTTTTTACATTTTGGCCGGGGTTCCCCTTAATATCCATACCAGACCTGAAGGGCCTGGTATGGAATTTAGGGGGACTCCCACGTCATTTTTTTTTTTTTAATTTTGGTTCGGGGTTTCCCTTTGGGGAATTCCCATGCCGTTTTTATCAATGAACTTCTATGTGTATTGTCGGCAATGCAATAGCCGCGGGTAGTTTTAAATGAGTTTTTTCCTTCAAAATGTCATTTTGCTGTCAGACTGTTCTAAACACAGGAAACATGCGCCCCTTTACAGGCATACTATAGACACCCCCCAGGTACGAAATTTAAAGGGATATTACACTTTTATTGTTTGACTTTAAGCATTATTAAAATCACTGCTCCTGAAAAAACGGCCGTTTTTAAAACTTTTTTTTGCATTGATCCATGTCCCCTGGGGCAGGACCTGGGTCCCCAAACACTTTTTATGACAATAACTTGCATATTAGCCTTTAAAATTAGCACTTTTGGTTTCTCCCATAGACTTTTAAAGGGTGTTCCGCGGCATTCGAATTTGCCGCGAACACCCCAAATTGTTCGCTGTTCGGCGAACTTGCGAACAGCCAATGTTCGAGTCGAACATGAGTTCGACTCGAACTCGAAGCTCATCCCTACTCTCTAATATCACCCCCAAGGAGGGCCTGTGGATGGTAACCGTGGATGTTTCATCCCTTTATACCATCATCCCCCACCAACTGGGTCTACAGGCTGTTGAAGTGTTCCTAAATCGAGACTCTGGTTTACCATCCACACAAATCCAATTCATCATGGAACTTTTGCAATATGCCGCCAGCCATAGCTACTTCTGGTTTGAGCACCAATTTTACCGGCAGGACCGTGGAGTAGCTATGGGGGCTAAGTATGCCCCTAGCTTGGCCAATATCTTCATGGCCAAGTGGGAGGAGGACGTCGTCGATGCCCCCAGGAGACCTGAGGTGCTCCTGTGGGCTAGATATATTGACGACGTCCTCCTCCTATGGGATGGATGTGAGGCTGATCTTCACGACTTCATGAACATCCTTAACACCAACAACAGAGGTATTAGATTCAATTTTGAGGCCAGCCAGGACACCATCCACTTCCTGGACTTGAAGATCCAAATTGTGGATGGACAGTTTGTAACATCTACTTTTTTCAAGACAACTGACAGAAATGCCTACATTCCTGTGGACAGTTGCCACCACAAACCTTGGATCAAGGCCATCCCCCTGGGACAATTTTTGTGCCTCAGACGCAATTGCTCAGATATAGCCACCTTCGATTACCAAGCATCCATTCTGACAAAAAGATTCTTGGAAAAGGGATACGATCGGCTCTCCCTCTCTCGGGCTGTGAAATCAGTTAGAGATAGGGATAGAGCTGATCTTTTGTCTGATGTATCTAGACCCAGGATGGAGGTTTCAGACACCGTACCATTTGTCACCACTTTTTCGGTGCAACATCGTGCGATTAAACAATTAATACGCAAGCACTGGCATGTTCTTGGCAGCGACACAGCTCTTAAGACCATTCTACCACCTAACCCCAGAGTGATATTTAGGGGAGCCGCTTCCTTGGGAAGTAGAATAGCATCTACAGTCCAAGATCCCCCACAAGGATCCAGATCCTTTCTTCAAAATCTGACGGGTTTTTATAAGTGTGGGAAATGTCAAGTGTGCTCTCTTAACATCAATAGATCTAGACGCACTACGACATTCACATCTACCTGCACAGGGTGCTCACATGACATTGAACCATTTATTACCTGTGGTTCCGAAGGGGTGGTCTATCTCCTACAATGTCCCTGTGGGCTCCAGTGTATAGGGAGGACCAAAAGGGCCCTACGCGTTCGCCTAAATGAACACATAGGGAATATAAGAAGAGGTTATGATAAACACCCTGTCTCCAGGCATTACGATCAGGTCCACAGTAGAGACCCCTCTAAAACACTTTTTGTAGGGATTGACAAGTATAAACCCCACTTGCGAGGCAGTTCACTCATCAGGGAGATCTCTAAGTTAGAGATGTCCTGGATATACAAAGTCAAAAGCTATGTGCCATTCGGCATGAACGTCGATACAGACGTAAATGCCTTCATCAATAATGCTTAACTTTTGCGGGTTCCTTTCGCCCCTTTTTTTTTTCCTCCCCCTTCCCCCCCTCTTTTTTTTTTGCACTTGAATGTGCAATGTTATGCAAACTTTTGATTATGTAATATCATTATACTGTACGCATGCATCCAGTGTTAAAGCCATCGCTCTGGGTTTATACAACCGGGACACCGGACGTATTTTATTGTTTTTCTTAACCATAGTGTGTTGATAGTATGCACCAACACAACTATTTTTAATTTTATAGTCTGTGGGCGCAGACTTCTACACAGTTTTTGTGGTTGGCCCAGTTGGACCTTTTTTTACCCATTTTTTATTCATTTTTAGTACATATTGGTCCACGGATTTATACTTCTATCCATTTTATAATTTTATTTTTTATAAATCCATTTTTTCTAATAAAAAAATGTTTTTATTTCATATCTATGCATGCATTCATACATGTATTTATCTATTATACAGATATAACAATTTTTTGCATGCAATATTTAGGCTGGCCACTAGAGGCCTTCTTGTTTTCATATCCCCAGAGGCCTAATTTCTAATTTTTCTCTAAGTGTGCCACCACCGAGATCCTCCACAACATGGTGCAGTTAGGATGTTGACTGTCCGCCTTGGTGCGGACACATGCCGGTGTGGTGGACCTATGGTCCCTTGTTTGGGTTGTGTAGTTTTTTATTTCAGTGGGGCGCAGACTTGAGGTTTATGTGGGGAGGATTTGTTTCTTTTTTCGTCCATGCCCCCCCCAGGTCCACCTTTGTTGCCCATGCGCCGGGAAGCTATCCAGTCCTGTGTCTGACGTAGCGTCATGTGACGCGATTTAGGACTCCGGGCGCGCAAGCGCATTGGCTCTTTTTGCTTTACTCTATCTCTTGCTCGGTTTTTCTTCCGCCCTGATCTGACGTCTCATCCCGTGACGGGAGCGGTGACGCAGGGTGCGCAAGCGCCCCTGTGTCTAACCATCTGCGCTCCAGGCGAATGCGGACGTCCGGTCCGGTCAGTACCCAGAGCGAGGCTCTTATCTTTAGTATTGTTATTTAAGGGGGGGTGACGCGATGCACCGCCCGTGCCCCTGGAAGACGAAAATTTTTGCAAAACGCAGCGTAGGGCTGAGCGGTGTCATCGCGTCACCTCCCTCTGTCGTTGTCACTCCAGTAGGACGGGCGGCCTGTGATCATCCGGTTGGTGTCACAGACTGTCTTTTCACCAGAGGACGAGTTGTTTTTTCTATATGTGAGTGTTTATTATATTTTTTCAAATAAATACCATTGGATTTTACACTATGGGAGCCTTCTTCTGTTTTCCCCACATGATGTTTACATTCCATTGAGGGCTGGGCTCTATCTTTCCCTGTGGATCCATCCGCACCACAGCTTCTGAGGTTCCATTTCGGTTCCGTCCTGATTCCTGGGTTGCCCGAAGCAACAAGACTACAATGCCCAGTTAGACCCTCTGTAACGGGGGGTCATGGGGTTCCGGTAAGTGGCCAGGCACTTCATCTATGGTGGTGGACCCACACATCTGGGATTTCATTCAATTCGATTTTTTGCACATTACTGCACTTTTTTTTGGGGCTTCTTGTATATGGACTTTTATATATAATTTTTGTATATGGACTTTTATATATAATTTTTTATAATTTATTTTTGTATATCTCTTACTTAAGGGGAGGTTGTTTTCATTCATCAACCTAATTTGGTGTTGTCACATCACATTACATGTTTACATAATGTTTACCTTTGCACTTTTTTCAACCATACACGTGTTAGTTTTTTTGTTTTAGCGCGAGTCCAATTTTTTCCCTATTCCCCCCTAAAATCCATACCAGACCCTTATCCGAGCACGCAGGCCGGCCGGTCAGGAAAGGGGGTGGGGACGAGCGAGCGCCCCCCTCCTGAACCGTACCAGGCCGCATGCCCTCAACATGGAGGGTGGGCGCTTTGGGGCGGGGGGCGCCCTGCGGCCCCCCCACCCCAAAGCACCTTGTCCCGATGTTGATGAGGACAAGGGCCTCTTCCCGACAAACCTGGCTGTTGGTTGTCGTGGTCTGCGGGCAGAGGGCTTATCGGAATCCGGAAGCCCCCTTTATATACTTTAATAAGGGAAAAAAAAACACAGTTTTCCTTTCCCGATGAGCGAGCCAACGTGGAACTGGCTCCCGCGACGGGGCTCGCAGGTGTCAAATTTCGCCGTTAACAGCGGCGAGATTGACACAATATCGCGGTCACCTACTGTACGTCATGATAAATGGTATGATGCCTGCAAGACAAACCATAATGTCTGGCTTAACCCATAAGCTGGTCCCAATACAGGCCTCAATCTAAGCAGTATAGGCCACTACCCATCTATGCCCCAATTTCCAATTGTATCTTCGTTTTATGCCTCCTTTCTTGCGTCGGTGATCGTTCGTCCTCCACTCCAAGATCGTTCCTACGACCATTCCATCGACTATGCATGCTGGCTTTATATACACTGCGCATGCATCAAACTCCACTCTCAATGCGTCAGGACGCTAGGGCGTGACCATCTCACAGACGGCGGAACATTCAGGAGGGACAACATGGGGGATTTGGCAGATTACAGCCAGCCCCACGGTGGTGGAGCTCATAGGAGAGACAAAGCAACCCCCATGAGCAAGGGTGAGATGGTGGAGATGGTGCGCATCCTAGAGAAGCACAATTATAACTGCAAGCTGCGCAATTACGAAAGGCCCAACAGCCGAAAAGGACTTCATTTTGGAGAAGGTCATCTGCGTTTTGTAGTGCAAATTATCAGTGGAACGATCAAAGGACCAAATCAAAAAACGATGGTCTGATCTCAAACGCCGTGAGCATGACCAGATGGAGTACATACATCAGATCATAAAAAAAAAAGTAAGCAATATTTGTATCTAAACTATATGTATTTGTGGAAATTAGCTGTCTGTATATGTTTTTTTAAACAAGTAGCTCTAGAGAATTTTGTTTAAGCTTTTCTAAAATCTTTGTATGACTTATATAGGAGGTCATAGAAACATTCTTATTTGGTCATGTTTTTGGACATTCCTTTTTTTTTTAAACCTATTGTTTTTTCTTCTTTCAACAGGGAGGCACCAAAAAAGGAGGCTCCAACCAAGCCGCCACAAGCGATGAAGGGAGGCTATCCTCACTCAGGCCCCAACAGGGGAGGCAATAAGGCCATCTTACCCCCAAAAACGTAAGTGTCAACTTCAAACACACTCATTTAGCCACCAACAGGGGTGTTTCTAGGTGGGCCAAAGGCCATGGGCTTAGGGCAGAACTTAAGGGGTAAAGAACACTTTTTGGTTGCTGCCTGGCTCATCAGTGCCCATTTATGCAGCCTTGCCAGTGTAGACATGGGTAGAGGAGAGGCCTAGGGGCTCCCAGTCACACAGAGTCACACCTGCTAGTATGGCCATCATATATCCCGTATCCTCCCATAGGAGATAATAGGGGTGGGGGGCAGGACTTTTTCAATGTTGGCACTTGGCAAGTGTTTGCCCTCTGGAAAATGCCATCATCTTCCCTTTTCTATGCATTTTTCCCAGTAAAAAAAACAGAGTGCAGCATGGTGGAGTCCACTAGTCAAGAGCAAACATTGACATCAGACCAAGTGCAAGGTTAGTCAACTAATGTAGCAAAATGGATGCTAGAAACAGATGTGACTTGGGGTGGCTTAATGAATGGTGTATTGTTTATTTTCAGAGGAAAGTGAGTGTGGCCAACTTATCCAGGATGTTTCTTTGGAGCCATGGGATCTGACTCCTGGACCCAGCACAGACATTGCCAATGTGGTCATCAAATCCCTTGACGTGAGTCACAGTGAGGGCCAAAGTGAACCAGAAAAGGAAGAAAGTATTCGGGAGCCGCTTGTTTGCACAAGTAAGTATTCTTGGAATCTTGCTTCAAATGTGTATACATGTCGAGTGTTTAGATGTCCAGACCAAACACCCACTCCACACATTACCAAAGCATGTAGCGTCTTAACATTAGCATGAAGAAGGAAGAGGTGGAATGAGTTGGCAGTGTTGCTGGGTACCCGAGTTTGGGAGACCCAGGCACCAGGGCTAAGATTATAGAGTAGTTGCAGTGTGTACATTGCTAGTAGTGTAGGTGTCGGAAGAGCGAGCAGGTTGCAAGCAACAATAGACTGGATAGGTAAGTATTTTCTGAATTTGACTAGTAACTTGACCATAACTCACTATGTAGTGCCTCAGTCACTTGACCATTGTTCCCTTAATACTTTTTATTGTTTCACATGCTTGTGATAGCGCGTGTAATACATGCTCAAGCTTGGATTGGATATTGACTAGTCTCTGACCTCTGCCTGCCTTTTGACTATGGACTGGACCCTGACTACTTTGAATCTTGCCTGCCTTACACCTGGGTTGTGATTGAAGTACACCATTTTTCTGCTTAGTTTGTGTGTGCCTGTTCCAGCGTGGTAGCCAAGCACTATAGCATTGTGTTTAAGTCCTGGGGGCAACCAAGTATAAGCAGGCATGCTTGCCTTATGGGAAAGGGGGCCGCTATAGGTGAAGAACATAGAAGTTAGCTATAGTGCCTGACCACCTGCGTTAGGGGTAAGTGTGACAGTAACAAGTAACATGCTGTTCCTCCCCCTGCATCCCCTGAGATACCCCACTGACATTGGATAGAGATTACTCTCCCCTGCAGCGATTGGCACATTTTAAATTCCGTGCAACTGTCCGGGGTCCACCCGCACTGCTGCATCATTCCTTCACAGCAATTTCTGAATGAAGAAACTACAAATCCTGTTTACCACCGCAGCAGATGGCTTGTAGTTCTCAATGAATGATGAGCACCTTCATAGTTCATTCACGCTTTCTTCAGCTTTCTAACAGAAATCCCCTACAGAGGTATGGGCAAGAAAGCTGGAGGGAGAATGTGCAGGAACATGACATCTCACCTACAATCCACTGATGATGACTGCAATGCTTTACTGTGAGGTGCGGCATGGTGGCCATTTTCCTTGTCAAAAGAAGTTTATTGAGTATACAATGTTATAAAGATACATAAAGTAAGTTTACAAGGATCTATAAAGTAAGCTCATTGTTTTACAGTAGGGTTTATATAGGTAAATATCATGAAATTTCAAATATTAAACATTGGGTTCACGTAAACCTAAATTAAAGATATATATCATTTCCTTAGTTACTTTTGTAGGTATTTAAATGATTTATACCTACTATACATATTGTTTACAAGTAGAGTGTATATAGGTCAAATAAATTCTGATAATGAGCTTTAATCGTAAGGTGGAGAAAAGAAAGAGAAAGAAGAAAAAGGGTTGAAAGGCAGAGGTATGGTCCACAAGGTTGTCCCGCTCGTCAGTTTATTATTCTTTTTAGTTCTCTTTGAAGCCTTAGAATGGGTGTCTCTGTAAGTCATTTAATCTGTTACCATGGCAACAGGACAGAGTCATTGAAGTTTGACAGGAACTGTTGTTTTATCCAAGGATGCCAAAGTTTTTCGAATTTTGGAATTTGGTTTTGATCGATGGCTACCATCTTAGCATGGGACATTGTATTATTCATTCTGTGAATTGTTTCTGCTAGTATCAATGTAGGAGATTTCCATGCCTTGGCCACTGTTTGTTTTGCAGCCGTTATTAGTTGGATCATAAGTTTGAATTGAGAGAGTGTTAACCATTCCGGTTTTAGATTAAGTAAAGTTAAATATGGATCTGGTTGTATTATTTTTTAAAATATTTTAGATGCAATCACGAAGACTTCCTTCCAGAAGGTTTGGATTACTGGGCACGTCCACCATATGTGTAAATATGTGCCTATTTCTGGGCATCCTCGAAAACAAAGAGCTGAGGTATTAGGTGAATATTTTGCCACTCTAGCGGGTACAAGGTACCAGCGAGTTAGGACTTTATAATTTGTCTCCAGTGCTAAGATGTTGGGTGAAGATGACTTAGATGTGAGCCATATGTTAGACCAGTCCGTGTCTTCTAAAGTTCGTCCCAGGTCCTCCTCCCACCTCTGAACGTAAGAGGGTCTATTAAGATTTGCTACTCCATATAATTGATTATAAAGTGATGAAATCGTACCTTTAGCAAATGGATCTTTTGTACAGATTGATTCAAAAATGGATAATTGGGATAATGGTGTATCCCCCTTTAGGAATGGTGTATAGAAATTTTTGATTTGGAGATATCTAAATATCTCAGAGTTTGGTAGATCATATTTTTCTCTAAGCGATGGGAATGAAAGGAATGATTTAGATGCTATGAAGTCATTTAGTGTCTGAATGCCTGATGTTGTCCAAGCTTTAAAAGAATTTGGGTAGATCCATGCCGGATAAAAGGCCGGATTTCTTATAAAAGAAAGGAGAGGATTGTGTGGAGATTGTAACTGATATTTGGTTTTTAGTTTATCCCAGAGAGATAAGAAGTGTTTAGTTATGGGATTATGAATTTTAAAGCGGTCTTTAGGATCAAGCCATAATAAATTTGATATTAATAGAGGGTCATTTTCTGAAGCCTCTATAAATACCCATAATGGGATTTCCTGTTTTGCATGGTATTTGGACAAACTGGCCAAATGTGCTGCTCTGTAGTAGTTAGTAAAATTAGGGTATCCCAGGCCTCCTTTATTTTTGGGAAGATGTAGTGTGTGTATAGGTATATGTGGTTTAGAAGAGCCCCATATAAACGAAGTTGCTCTTTTTTGTACTATTCTCAAAAAATAGGAAGGAATTGGAATAGGGAGGATTCTGAATAGATAAAGCAATTTGGGTAGAATAGTCATTTTGATTGCATTAATCTTCCCTATCCAGGATAAAGGAAGTTGTGACCATTGTTTTATTAGATTTGTGATCTGTCTTAATACAGGAGGATAATTGGTTGAGAATAAGTCAGAATGAGATGCTGTTAAATGAATTCCAAGATATGGGATTGATTTTTCTGCCCATGTGAATGGGAGTGCAGCCCTAGCCGGGATCAATTCCATGTTTGTGAGTGAAATATTAAGCACTAGGCATTTCTTAGGATTAATCATAAGGCCGGATAGGGCTGCAAATCCATCAAGAGCTAGTATTAAGTTAGGACCAGAGACCTGTGGTGATGATAGAAAAAGTAATATATCGTCTGCAAATATACATAATTTGTGTGTAATACCTCCTACTTCAATGCCAGTTATAGTTTGGTTTGTTCTGATGTATTGGGCCATGGGTTCGAGTATAAGGGCAAATAATAAGGGAGGTAATGAGCAACCCTGTCGGGTACCTCTTTCGATATTAAAGGCTTCAGATTTGTATCCAGCATATTTTATATAGGCTTTGGGTTTATTATATAATGCTTTGATCCATGTTAAAAAGTGGGGTCCAAAACCCCATTTTTGTAATGAATATTGCATATATTGCCAGGATACTGTGTCAAATGCCCTCTTAATATCGAGAGATAGAAAACATAAAGGGATTTTCCGTTTTTTAGCAATATGTGCCAATAACACTGCCCTGCGTATATTATCGCCTGCCTGTCTATTTGGCATGAAGCCTACTTGATCTCTATGTATTAATTTTCCTATAATGCTATTGAGGCGTTTTGCTATTATTTTTGCTAATAATTTAATATCGAGGTTTAACAGAGAGATAGGCCGATAATTCACACAGGAAGTATCATCAGAAAGGGGTTTTGGGATCATACAAACAATTGCCATTAGTGTTTCTTGCCGAAAAGAATGTCCATCTAGAAGATTGTTAAAAGTTTCAGTGAGAATGGGAGAGAGTATTTCTGAGAATGTTTTATAGTATAAAGCCGAGTAGCCGTCTGGGCCTGGTCTTTTGTTAAGTTTTAGGTCTTTTATGGCGTTAGCAACTTCATCTATAGTTATAGGCTCATCCAAACTGCTTTTTTGATTCTGAGATAATTCAGGTAAGGTTATTTTTGAGAAGAAGGATTCAGCCTCTGTAGGATTAAATTCATTGTTTGTCTTGTATAAAGTTGCGAGATGTGAGTGAAATTTATGGACTATTTTAACTGGATTACAAGTGTAAACATTTTTTGATAATTTCAAACGTATTGGTTTGAAAGATTTGTTAGTTGAATTTAATGCCCGAGCCAAATATGTACCTGGTTTGTTTGTATTCATGTAGAAATTGTGTTTGGAGCGTTTGAGGGATTTATCAACTGACTCAGTGAGAAATAGATCGTATTCCAATCTAGATTTTTCCAGATGAGATTTTGTACTCTGAGATGGATTATCTTGAAATGATATGTAGGCTGCATTAAAATTGCGTTCTAGTTTTTTTGCTAGATTTTTGCATTCCCGTTTAAATAGTGCCATTTGTCTTTGTATTGTACCACGCAAGACAGGCTTATGAGCTTCCCACAGTGTTATTGGGGAGATGTCTGTTGTATTATTAATTGATATGTATTCCTTTAAAGCTTGTTCAATGGCCATCTGATGTAGTGGGTGTTTGAGCATTATGTCCGGTAAGTACCACGTTGGGTCATGCGCTTTTGGTATGGCTGAGGCTATAGTAGTGTATACTGCATTATGGTCAGACCACGGAATCGGAATTATATCTGATGCAATAATTTCTGGTATCATTCCTATTGTTAGAAAAATATGATCTATTCTGGTGAAGGTTTGATGAGGGTGCGAGAAATAAGTGAATTTCTTTTTCATTGGGTTACTTTCTCTCCATGAATCTACCAGATTGTATTTGGAAAGAAGTTGAGAAAAAGGTAATCTAGAGGTTATTTTGGATGGTGTAAAAGGTGATTTATCTAGAAATGGGAGGAGGACCTGGTTCGAATCCCCACACATTATAACTGTTCCTATTTTGTGTGTATTAATTACTTGTAATATATGTGAGAGGAATGGTGTAGGTTGTTTGTTAGGAGCGTAGTAGGAAATCACCGTGATTGCTGTATCCATTATATAACCCATGAGTATCAGGTATCTACCTTCTGGGTCTTTAATTTCTGATGATAAGGTGAATGGTGTGGATCGGTGAAATGCAATTAGAGTTCCCCTTTGCTTGGTACAGGCAGAAGCCGTGTAAATTTGTTGATAAAAAGGAGAAATATATTTTGGAGTAGAATCTTTGGTGAAGTGTGTTTCTTGGAGGCATACTATGTGAGCCTTCTTGTTATGGAAAGTACGGAAGGCTTTGGTCCTTTTTTGAGGGACATTTATTCCCTGAACATTCAGGGAAAGTATATTTAGTGGTGCCATGGCAACAGATCAAATAGTTTTGACTTACTTTTTGTTATGCAGAGCTGACTGCGCAGATCAACCTGTGTGGACTGAAGAGATGAATAGATAGAAAAGAAATCAGTGAATTCTGGAGTAAAGAGTAAACAAAAAACATATGAGATTAGATGATACATTGTATAAATTATTTTTTGCAAGTAATCACAATTTACCCGTGAAAGAGAATAAATATCTCTCTCAGGGGAATAAGTGCCTTCGTCACACTCCCACATAATATGGTTGGGAGAATGAGGAGGGCTAATGGGGGTACACGGATCTTCCGCTTACAGGAGAGAAGTGCTATGTCAAAAGACATCAAAATGATGTTTCATTAATTGGAGTGCAGAATATAGTTTTTGTTGAAATTATTTATTCCAGGGTGGTTGTATATGGTTAGTCTTGCCCTAGGCTAAATAATTCAGTTAGAAAGGTACTGTTAATAACTTTGGTATTGATGAAGATAGTTTGAATTATTTTGGGATTTTAACCCTTTTAGTGTAAACAATTACATATTTTATTCATATGTAACTGTTTAGATATGTTAACTCATAAAATTGAGGTTGTATTGCTTCAGATTAGAATAAACAAAAACATAATTCTAGGAACTAGTTAGGTAATAATATATTTGTTTTAAGAAAAGAAAGAAAAAGCTTCCATTACTTCTGGATTATTGAACATATTTGTCCTAAAAAGTAATAAATCTATTGTTATTACCTGATAATATATAACTGAACAAGAATTTCCTTATTTCACTTATATATTCTAAGGCTATATGAATCAGAAGTAATAAGAAATATAACTGGAATGTAATATGATCCCACACAGTGTGTGACTATCAGAATGCAGTTACATTCAGTTATAAATACAGGTTTTTTATAGAGAACCATCTCTTAGAATAATAAATGAAGAGATATCAGGAATTTTAATGTCAGTCCATTGAATCTTCTTGGTCCATGGATGATGTGGCATAACGGCCTCTTTTGTGAGAATGATGATTCCCATTTTGTTCTGGAATTTTCTGGGTGCTGCCTGAAGGTGAAGATGATGCCATTCTTCTGCGTGTGGGAGTGTTGCTGCTTGTGGGTTCTGTCAGATTTAATTTTAAAAGGGTTTGTTGTAGTTCATCTGCTGATCTGCTTCTGTAAATTGTACCTTGGTGGTTAAATCTGACTGAAAAGGGGAAGCCCCATTGATACATAATGTTGTGGCGTTGCAGTTCCATTAGTTGGGGTTTCATGGATTGTCTTTTAGTAATAGTAAGTTGGGATAGGTCAGCAAAAATTTGATAATTGTGTCCTTGAAAATTAAGTTCCTTTTTTTCTCTTGCAGCAATTAGTATTTGTTCTTTCGTTCTGTAATAATGAAATTTTGTGATTATATCACGTGGGGGTCCATCTTTCTTTTTGGCTGTGAGGGCTCTGTGTACTCTGTCCAGTTCTAAACGTTCAATAGGTATATCTGGCTTTAGTTCTTGTAATAGAGCAGTAATAGTAGATTGCAGGTCTGTCACAGTTTCAGGTATTCCCCTTATGCGCAAGTTTGAACGTCTGGCTCTATTTTCGTAATCTTCGAGCTTAGTTTGAAGTATTAAATTCTCTTCTTTTAATTGTTCCAATTCTGTTATATTTTCTTGGGTTGTAAATTCAATTTCATCCATTTTTATTTCTAAGGCTGCGGTGCGGTTTCCCAGCTCTCTTATTTCTTTGGTTAGGCTTTTTGTTATTTGGTCTGAGGTTTGTTTTAAAGCCTTATGAAGCATCTTTTCAAATTGTAATAATATTACTGGGGATACTGAGGAGGCTTGTGGAGAAGTTTGTGAGAGGATTTGTTCTGTATCTGACTCAAATGGAGAGTCTTGCTGTGACATTTTCTGTCTGTGAGAGCGCCCTGATGCTGTATCTTGTGAGGTGACTGGAGCTGCTTCAGCTGCAGTGAGTGCCTGTGAGCTCTTTGTGAGGTGATTTTTATTTCTGCCACGGTTTCCTCCCAGTACCATATTTCCTGCCCAAACTTCCACAGTTTGTTCCCTGGGGCAAAAAGGTTCAAATGGATACCTTTTGAGCCTGCAGGCTCCGCTTTGTCCTTCTCTTCTCTCCTCAGCGGTGTGGAGCTCTAACAATGCATGTCTGCTCTGCTAGGCTCCGCCTCCTGCCCCTCCATGGTGGCCATTTTCAAACACCATTTAAATGCATAGTGACTAAGCTAGCCTCCATTTGCCTCTGAAGCAGCTGGCCTGTGTCTGACAAAACCAGTCAAGACATGTGACACTCGGACTAAATAACATACACTGATTTGGGTTATTGTCATCAAACAAATGTAGCAGACTACATTTTGGCCTAAGTTTATGAAGAAAGAGGATTTATTTGCTATTTTTTTTTTTTAATTCTACATTTTCTTGTTTATTTAGCAGCAAATAAAAAACCCAGTGGTGATTAAATACCACCAAAAGAAATCTCTGTTTGTGTGAAAGAAAAATTATAACAATTTCATATGGGTACAGTGTTAAATGACCACGCAATTGTCATTCAAAGTGTAACAGTGCTAGAAGCTTAAAAATTTATTGGACAGGAAGGGGGTAAAAGTGTCCAGTATTGAAATAGTTAATATGCCTAGCAGTGAACAGTTTAGATATATCCAAATTTTACATTATATTAAAAATAACAGCTTTGGATTAGACATTCAAATGAATGGGACAATATGGCAGTATTACAATAACACAAGGATTTGAGGGGATTCTTTTTTTTACTTTATAGCTTTTTATAAGATAAAACATTATTTATTAAATCTCTACCCTATGTAAATTGGGAAAAGCACCTGGAATACTTCTACCTGCTGTGTTCATATATGGGAGCGCTCACAAAAAAGTGTTGCATTGGTATTTAATGCCATATAGCATGTACAAATTTAACTCTTTATTCTTTACTCATTAGTAGTCAGGGCCATCTTTATTATTGATTGGACCCTGGGCAAAAATTTTCTTGCCCCCCCATGCAGTTTTGCTCTACACCTGAGACATTAAATAATTAGCATCTAGACTCAAAATCGGTCTACTGAATCAAATCAGGCAGCGATTGCGATCGGTTGCCAGAGGTTACAGTGTATCATTACCGCTCACTGACTGGTTTCTAGAGGTTACAGCACACATTACGGCTCACTGATTAGTTGCTAGAGGTTACAGCACATGATTTCTGCTTGTTGATTGATTGCTAGAGATTACTGTACATTAATACTGCTCACTGATTGGTTGCTAGAGGTTACTGAACATCGTTACTGCTTCCTGATTGGTTGCTAGAGGTGACAGCACATCAACTCCTCACTGCCTGTACACATGGACTGGGGAGGTAAGGGGACCCAAAAATAGACAAAAAAACTCCTACGGATCCTCGGACTCCAGGGATCAGTGGCAGTGCTGGGGGGAGGGGAGGGTGTGATCAATGGCAATGCTGATTTTTTTTTTTTTTTTTTACCAACTACCAATATAAAGAGGAGTTTCAACACTGGCCACCAATGTAATAGGGGTTTACACTAACCACTAATGTAATAGAAGCATTCACAGTAACCACCAATGTAAGGAGGCATTTACACTGACCACCAATGTAAGGGGGACATTCACACTGGCCACTAGTGTGAATAAAAGGATTCTACACCAAGAACCAATGTAATGAGAAGATTTACACTAACCACCAATGTAACTGAGACATTTAGCCTGCGTTCACATTTGTGTTTGTTTGGAACATGCAAAATTGCTTTCCTAACATCACAGAAACTTGCTGCCTTTTAGCAGATACACATCAATGCCATTAATTGTTAATGACACCCTCACGCATCTGCTGACATGTTCCTTGGCACTATGTGATTTTGAAAAAGGGTTTGGGACTTTCTTCCACATTTGTAGCGCATAGAACAGTCAATTTGAAATGAATGGGTTGCCCTACACGTGACCTACATTTTTATCCACCCTGTCAGTACACCTTTGCATCCTAAAACCCCTGCTAGCCTCCCCATCCTCTCCACTCTAATCCCCCTCCCCTTTAACTCTGCCTGCCTCCTCTGCTCATCTTTTCACCCACCTTCCTTACCTCCATACACCCCTCCTTGCTCACCTATGCCCCCCAAATTGTAATTCCTTCTCTGCCTACCTCTGCACACCCCACAATACCCTCCCCCCCCACTAATTTGCTTACCTTTGCAGAACAGGCTGATGGTAGGCTTAATGACCACAGTTATAGGCAGGACTTTCAAGCATGCCCCTTTACCTCCCCAGTGGGCAGCATTCAGTATAGGTGATGGTGGATATGACCTCAGGGGGGCATGATATACATATGAATACAGCCTCTATTTACATATGAATGCTGCCCGTCCACCGCTATTTACATATCATTGCCAGTATTTACATGTAAACACGTGGTCTGCAGGTGAGTCAGCTGTGCACGTCAATAGGGCAGAGCTGGGCCGCATTAGTAATAGAACTTCACACTGAGATATCAGGACACAGCATGGGACTAAAACATCAAGGGATGAGGGAATTTAAACTGGGGTAGTTGGCAAGTATGAAGCAGCTGCTTTGAGCCCCACAACAATGACAGGCCCGGAGGAGCTGCCCCTTTTTCCCTGCCTTAAAGATGGCCCTGTTAGTAGTGGTTCATTTCTTAGCAGCCAGATTGACAATCACTAGGCACTGGAAGTCTAACATGTCCCCTAATATGTCTGAAACAATTAGAATTGCACAAGCACATTATACATACAAACCTATGCCAGTGCCTAGTAGAAGAAAACATACTCAGACTGGAACTTTTTGATAACAATAGTGTGACATTGGGGATTGTTCAGCTCAAGTGGATAGATGCGTCTTTGTGTAGTGAGTCCACATCAGAGAGGCATTTATAGTTATAGATAGCCCATGTTTATTAAAGGGAAAAACAAAACAAAAGCCCATCCAGGAATCCCACGCAGGGGTTCCAAGCTTCAATTAAATACACAAAATCCAAATGAAAATGCTAGCCCACCTGGCTACTCTTCAGCAGTAATGCTGCTATAGGTACAGGCCCTTCAAATGAGCTGCTTGGATGTACACAGTCTTAGGCTCCTTGGCCGCACACAGCTTCAAGAGCTTCAACGCACACAGCTTTGGGCTCCCTGGACGCACACAGCTTTGAAGCCCTTCAACGCACACAGCTTCTGGCTCCTTGGAAGCACACAGCTTTGAAGCCCTTCAACGCACACAGCTTCTGGCTCCCTGGACGCACACAGCTTTGGGCTCCTTGGACACACACAGCTTGAAGCCCTTCAATGCACACAGCATCTATTCTCACACAGAGATACTTACTAGCAGCCACTGCTCCAAGTTTACCTTCCTCCACTCTCATTCTGCTCTCACCAGCCCCTCGTTATATGGGCTGTGTGCACCTGGGCACCGAGCCCCATAGGGAACTAGCAAAACCTGGAGAAAACTGCCAGAGCATTTTTCTCTGTTTCAAATTTACGCTCTGTAGCTCTGCACTCAGCCAATATGCAGACTCTGTGTCCACTTTAACCCCATTTTCATAGGGACAGAGCCTTGCTCTGCCACAAATAGGTTGGATGGTACACTGAAAAATACAAACATTGAAGTTTACCATTCTCATAATCAGTACATTTTTCTTATTATCCTTGATCCATCTAAACTCCAATATAGACAATGCTATCTGATACTGGTAACCTTTTTATGTATGCTATTGTTTTTTAAATTTACATTTATGTGACAATCTTTTCTATGATATCTATGAGTTTCTACTAATTTAAATGGCAATATAAGCAAACAAGTTATCACTATATGTATAATTCCATGGACATACAGTTATCGGAACTATACCACAATATATGCAAGACACATGCCTGATGTATACAAATACTTTGCTGAAATCAATAAAAATGGAAAGAAAAAGGCACTCATAAATCTTGTATTATTTGATTGCAGACAATAAAAAATTGATTTCAAGAAAAAAAAAAAAAAACTGTGCTACATCTTTTACATTTTTATGTGGTCGAAATAAACAGAAATTTGCTTTTTTTGTATACAGTGATTTTCACCATTATTTATTTAATTTTTTAAAAAAAAAGTAATTTAAAGTATGAAACTTCTCTCTGTTCACAAAAAGTATATCAAGATTGGATAGGGTGACTGCAAAACAAAGCAGCAACTATAATACAGTCTATCACATTTCCAAAACCCGAGGCTTAAGGGGGGTTATATAGGCTGAAGGATCTGGGACTCAAGTGGTTAAAGGTGACCTCAATTTATTCATTAATTATATGTCCCAAGATGGCAACTCTATTATGGACCTTGCTTCATAGATAGGCTTTGCAAAGGCAGTGTGTCTAATGCCGCGTACATATGAGTGGACTTGCCAACGGGCTAAACTTCATCGGCATTTCCGACAGAAAGATTTAGAACATGTTCTATATCTGAGTCTGTCAGAAATGCTGACAGAAAAAGTCAGATGGGGCATACACACAGTCGGAATGTCCGACCAAAAACTCCCGGACTTTTCAGACTTTTTCTGTCGGGAAGTCCGGCCGTGTGTATGTGGCATAACACACATTTTTGTACAACTCAAAGGAATGCAAGAAAAACCTCTGTGTGTAATGCAAATTTTTGAAAAGGTCTAGAATTTGTATTTGTTTTTTTTTTTTGCTGGGTAGCTGGGATGAGTGCTGGGAAAATGTTGTTTCATTTTGTGAAATGTCCTTTCCATATGCACCTCACTTTAACCCTTTCACTAGCAAAGCAATTTTGTGCATTTTTCACACATTTAAAAAATAATTTTAGTCCTGAAGATTAGTTAAAACTTCTAAACATTATGCATTTTATCTAAAAGCAGACACCATACAGAACAAAATGGCGGTAGTTCCAATTTTTTTAATAAAAAACAATATTTGTGCAATGGTTTATCAAGCACATATTTTCAGAAAAAAATACGCATTCATTTTAAGGCAATATATTACCCGTTTTTTGGGTTGATGAAGTTGTGCCAAGTACTGTATATAGCTCCCCAACATGTCAAGATTTTAAATTGCCTGCTCCTGCAAAAGAACAATGAGCTTTGGTACCTATATTTTCCACAGGTGATACTTTAAAAGCCCCTCAGGTCATCATATTAGAATTAACTGTGAATATTGACCCTAAATTTATTGCTTTCATTCTGGCATGGAAGCGATATGTAATGTGTAGTGCAAACAATGTTTTCAAACTAAGGCACCCCAACAGGTGTGTTTATGTTCATGTGTGGGCATATTTGGGGGTGGTGCTGGCTTAAACTTTTTTTGGGGGGGTTCTTATTGCTTGGATGTAACTTTTACAGCTTTTTTTCACTAAAACTTTACTTATATCACATAGGGAACCAAAAGTCTCTATATGTTATATGAATTCATTGTGATTTTTAACGTGACATCAGGTGTCTCTATTGAAGCTTATAAGGCACAGATTACCTTCCACTAGCTTCTTTCCTTGCCACAACTGCTGTGACAAGTGACAACAGAAATCGGAAGTGACGGCATACATGCAGCTATTGAAGATTAAATATTTAATTTTTTGCTGGCTGGTCTCCCTTCCCTTTACCTGGTGGCACCCTTCATGTTGGTCTTATGCCTGTAGGTGAGACAGCGGAGCACAGGAGGCATAGTGGGTGGTGGGTATAGTCTTACAAATTGAGTCCAAATGGATCCACCAATCCACAAGGCCTCAATGACAGCCTGAGCTTTAGATTCTTTTCAACCTCCTAAATCAATAAATGTATGGCTTGTATGAGGATAGTTTAATACTCATTAGTATGCAACAGGTGAAAGTGGGTGTGTATGGAGAGAGGATTTATTTTTCATTTTTGTAGATGTTTGTATTCATTTATTATTCATAAGAGTTATACAATTTTGGATGGCTGAATTGTGAGGGAGTAGGTAACTAATAGTAATTTATACTGGTTAACTGTTTATATTGGTTTGCAAATGATTTTTATTTATTCCATAATATATTATGGCAGTGTTTTTCAACCTTTTTTTCAGTGAAGGCACCCTTTAAAATTCTGCACAATCTTGAGGCACCCCATTAAAAAACAAAGCTACTAGTTTTACATAACACAGCAACATCCACACATGTAGGAAACCCAACGTTATTTATTCTTTCAAAGCGAATATACCTTTGTACACTAGTACTGAAAAGTATTCCAATGTTTCTTTTCTCCTTCAGTTTCTCTCCCTCACCCAAACAAATGTGACCCCATTGCTGACAGAGAGATGCAGAGGAGCAGCAAACAAGGATGCTGTGTAGGCACCCAATGTCCTCCTTATAAACCGATGACATTATTGGTTGTTACAACACCAGTGGCTAGAAGGTTGTAATATTGTATAATGAAAACCTGAGGCTTGGTGTAACTATAAAAGGCAGGCTTGATTCACCTATTGGCTTGTATACAATTTTTGGGCAATTTAAAGACATTTTTGCCAAGGAACCCCTGAAGACACCTGAAGGCACCCTGGTTGAAAAAGCCTGTATTATGGTTCTGTATACAATATATATGCTTTGATGAAATAATGGAACTGTTTCTATTTTAATATATTACTTTGTGGACTTGTGGGCTGGGGGTGTATGCATACATGTGGTGAGAACAAGCCCCATTTGTTCTACATTTAGGGGCTGGGGACACTGCTATGCCCGTAGTTGAAACTTATTCAGTGCCAGCACACGCCTATATGTTTACCTTATGACATTTTGCATCTTGGCACATTTTTGCATCATGATGTATATTTACATCGTCATTTTGGGTGGATGGTGTTACCTACATCTCTGTATTTATTCTCATGCCCTGTCCAAGGAAAGTTTTAGTCTCCATTGCTCCTAATGCAGGTGGTGTTTCATGTGAAGTAGCTGGATGTGCATGACTACACTGATCCACTGCATAAAGATGATCTGCGTATGTCTCCACTATATATAGAAGGAGTTGATTAACCACTTGCAGCACATATATACGTCAGGCTGGATCGCTGCCGGCCACCTGGGATCATGGGCATGGGAGCCAGAATGGGGATTTGTGTGTGTAAACACACAAATCCTCGTTCTGACAGGGGAGAAGAGACAGATCTGCTGTTCGTGGTAATTAACGGCGATATGTCTCTTCCTCCAGTCAGTCCCATCCCCCCACAGTTAGAAACACTCATGAGAGAACACATTAAACCCCTTGATCACCCCCTAGTGTTAACCCCTTCCCTGCCAGTGAAATTTACACAGTAATCAGTGCATATTTATAGCTCTGATTGCTGTATAAATTTCCTTGTCAAAAGAAGTTTATTGAGTATACAATGTTATAAAGATACATAAAGTAAGTTTACAAGGATCTATAAAGTAAGCTCATTGTTTTACAGTAGGGTTTATATAGGTAAATATCATGAAATTTCAAATATTAAACATTGGGTTCACGTAAACCTAAATTAAAGATATATATCATTTCCTTAGTTACTTTTGTAGGTATTTAAATGATTTATACCTACTATACATATTGTTTACAAGTAGAGTGTATATAGGTCAAATAAATTCTGATAATGAGCTTTAATCGTAAGGTGGAGAAAAGGAAAGAGAAAGAAGAAAAAGGGTTGAAAGGTAGAGGTATGGTCCACAAGGTTGTCCCGCTCGTCAGTTTATTATTCTTTTTAGTTCTCTTTGAAGGCATATGCCCTGTACACACGGTCGGACTTTGTTCGGACATTCCGACAACAAAATCCTCGGATTTTTTCCGACGGATGTTGGCTCAAACTTGTTTTGCCTACACACGGTCGCACAAAGTTGTCGGAATTTCCGATCGCCAAGAACGCGGTGACATCAAGCACGTACGACGAGACTAGAAAAGGCCAGTTCAGAACCAAGCGCGGCACCCTTTGGGCTCCTTTTGCTAATCTCGTGTTAGTAAAAGTTTGGTGAGAGACGATTCGCGCTTTTTCAGACTCGTGGCTTTCAGATCGTTTTCTGCTGTTCAGTTTGTGCTTGTGGGTTTGTATCTGCTCTTCAGTGCGTGCAGTCAGTTCGTATTGGAGTTTTCTGTGCGATCTTGTCCGCTCGTTGCTGTTTTTCAGGTCGCTCTTCACAGGCCTTGCTGTTCTTCAGTGCGTTCTGTTACTTCGTTCTGAGCAGCCGACCATTTTCTAGCCATGTTTCGTATGCGTACTCCTCGTAGAGTTCGTGCTGTGCGGGGGCTTGGTGTTGGGATCCTGACCTTGACACAAGTCCAGTCCATGAACAGGGTGGGGAGGAGTTCATGGACCAAGAATTGGTTGCTTCAGCGTGACCAGTTCTCTCATATGCCTTTGCTGCGTGAGATCCGTGAGAATAATCCTGATGATTTCAGGAACTTTCTCAGGATGACGGACCCCGTATTTCACCGTTTGTTGGCTTTGCTGACCTCCTATATCAGCAGGCAGGATACCTGCATGAGGCAAGCCATCACTCCGGAGCAGAGGTTGGTCGCTACCTTGCGGTATTTGGCCACAGGGAGAAGCCTGCAGGACTTGAAGTTCTCGACAGGCATCTCCCCCCAGGCTCTGGGGATCATTATTCCAGAGACCTGTTCTGCCATCATCCAGGTCCTGCAGAAGGAGTATATTAAGGTAAGATTTTTATCCTTTAATATCACATTTTATTGTATTGAATGTTTGATAATATATTGTATTTCTTTCCTCATTCCCTAATTACCATGATTGGAATATGCTGTGAATGGCCCCTTTGTCCTCATGCATGCTGGATTTTTATGTAATTATTATTTTAGGTCCTTCATACATATTTGCCCTTCAATAACCTCCCCAGCATGGTGTCTCCTGCCCTATATTCACCTCATGTAGTTACTTAACAATGTATTTTATCAGCTCCATAGTAGTGCTTTACCCCAAACACCCCCTAAAATGTTTTGAAATGTTATTTTTGATTTAAATTCAGGCAGAGGGCCAGAGGCTTTTTTTTGTGGTGTCCCCAAATTTTTTGTAACCCTCCCTCCCCCAACTGCTAAGTCAGCTGATCCCAATTCTCTATCCTCAATCATCTATCTGCTGACTTTGCCAAACCCATACACACTATACCCATCTCTTTAGTGCTCAGATTTATGGATTAATTCCCCAAAGCATGTAGTGCAAGGGCCTGCCTGTATACTTTCCAATGGTACTGTTTAAAGTTCTTGTATCCTATTATGATCTTGATAGGTAATAGCAGAATGTCCAAATGTGCTCAAATGTGTACAGTGTGTATTTATATCTTTGTATTATGACACTTCTTACCTGTCCAGTGGGCTGCCAATAGTGTAACTAAGGAGGGGCTGTTCCAAGTAATACCCTGTATTTAGGCATTCATCTCTCAATGAAGTGAAGAGGGTTACCTGTCCAAGAGTCCCCCCCCCCTATAATGTTAGAAATGGCCCATGAGAGGGGGGGGGAATATGATAGGTGTACCTTATACTTTGTTGTTGTTAAATTCCCCTTAATAAATGCTATCTGGAGGTTGACCCATAATGTTTGTGTCTAATCTGCTTGCTAGGTTTCTGTGAAAAAATAGTAATGTTTATTGTTTTTTCCGCAACAGTTTCCTTCCACGCCACAGGAATGGCAGACTGTGGCCTCCCACTTTGCCCAGCGGTGGGACTTTCCTAACTGCGGAGGGGCAATTGATGGGAAACACGTCCACATCGTCCCACCACCCAACTCGGGGTCTTACTATTATAATTACAAGGGGTTTAATAGTATAGTGATGTTGGCGGTGGTGTCGGCTAATTACGACTTCTTGTATGTGGACGTGGGGAAGAATGGCCGGATGTCCGATGGTGGAGTCATCGCCCAGACGGAGTTCTACAGACGTCTCCAGAATGGCAGCTTGGACTTGCCACCTCCAGAGGACAATGTTGAAGGTCTCCCATTTGTGTTCGTTGCTGATGAAGCATTTGCGCTGGGGGACCACCTGATGCGGCCATTCCCGATGAGGACCCTCACCCCGGAACAGAGGGTTTTTAATTACCGGCTGGCCAGAGCCCGAAGAGTGGTGGAGAACACATTTGGAATCCTGGCCAGCCGGTTCCGATTATTTATGACACCCATCCATATGGCGGAGTATAAACTGAACCATATAATACTTGCCTGCTGTGTTCTCCATAATTTTCTACGAAAACATTCAGCCAACTATGCTGGCTCAGTTGGGCCTGAGGCCGTAATCCCAAATACATCAACAATGACGGCACTTGAAAGCGGCCATCCTGGCTTGCCCTCCCTGAATGCCCGTGATGTCCGGTTACGATACCTGGAGTTCTTTGCGGGTAGGGGGGCTATCAATATGCCAGACAATCTGTGACACCTTTTTCAAATAAAAAACAACCAAAAGAAATTCTTGGTGGACATTTACTGCTTGTGTTTGTTTTAGCTGACCCTGACAGAAATGTGTTGAGTGCAGAAAATGTCGTGATTGGGTAACCTTATAAAAAACAGTGTTGGCTGGTACTTCCTAAATGCAAAAACACATTTCACTACAAGTGCACTTGCAACTGCACTGAACCTGCACTTGTAGTGCAAAGAGGATTTGCCCTTAGGAAATAACCCCCATTTGTGCATAAAACAACAATTACATCACCCCAAAAGTGTTGTAGTGTTGAGACAATAATCCACACATTCTTGAGTAAGGCACTTTTTTATACCTGCACAATCACATGCGCATTTACCAAAGGTTTTTAAAACAAACCAACATGTTTGTTGTATAACAATGTTTGCAGTAGCATTATGAAAAATCAAAATATCCATTTCAGATAAAACAGGCCTGTGTAAAACCAACAAGAAAGCCAAAAAACTTGAACTTACAAAGTTCACATTAGGTAAAACCTGAAGGCTACATCAGACATCAGTATTTAGGAACTGGGTTTGATCTAGCGTTCAGATGGGGGGAAATCACCCCTGGAAAAGCCAAATTTGGAAGATGCACACCAATTTACGAATGGCAACATGTGCTATCTGCCATCAGGGGGGATCAAGGGACGTGTTTTGGGGGAGAAAGCCTTTCCTCAATGCGACTTTATAATTGAGGAAGGTGTTGCACCCCCAAAACGCGTCCATTGATCTCCCGTGATGGCAGATAGCACATGTTGGCACACTGTGTGCATCCTCCAAATTTGGCTTTTCTAAACATTTTAAAAATTTTTGGAAGATTGGACCACATTAATAAAACAGGTGATTTTGTGGGGTTTAAATTCGCCCCAAAACATCAATGATGTTATTATTTTTTTTAATAACATCACTGATTTGTTTCTGGATGTTTTGCAATTGGAGATTACACCCCATGATCTCCCCGATAAGTATCTGGGCACTTTCTGAAGTAAAGCGTTCAGGATCCCTTACATCACGATCACCTAAAAAGAGATAAAGAACAAAAAAAAGGTCTCAAAAATCTGCCACCATCCATCTCGTTTACCTGAGTCTGTGGTCGCAGACACTCACCTGTAGTGGTGCCAATCTCCACCACGTCTTCTTCTTCCTCCTGCTCTTCTTCTTCGTTTGGGGGTATTTCACCTTCTTCCATAGGTGGGGGGTCTGTGGTCTCCTCGGATGAGGGCTGTCCTCCGAGTCTTTTCTCCCCTATGTAAAACAAAAATGGTATAATTAGCATACAGATATTTGATGGCAGAACTAGAAATAGGAAACATTGCTTGGAAGTGGGGTACAATTGTCTATTTTAGCCGAGTTCCAAGATGTATATTTTTTTTATTGCCCTTTGTCAAGCTGCAATACTTTACATGTTTGGTACAAGCTTCACAGATGTAGCCCCCCCTATAGTATACACTGGAGCACCTGTGTGCCCCCCTAATAAAAATGGTGTTCTGGGGTCCCACACTAGTGCTCCAGTGTCCAGATGTGAAAACAGCTGCTCAGTGTCCTCTCTTTACACACAATCTAGTTGTCATTTCATTCTAGTAACAAACCCATCTACACAAACAAATATTTGGCATCCAAGTAGGCCCCAAAAAATGTGTGAAAATGCATATGGCCTAAACAATGGTGTTCTAGAGGCCGAAATAAAAATGTTTGATACGAACGAATAATGGGCCCATGAACATTAAAGTTGCCCTTTTAAACATTACAATTAATAAAAGCATATGGAGCAGAACGAACGTAATAAAGACAGAAAGAATAGGAACACAGCACAACTACTTACTTTTTTGCAGCACTCTCCGGATCTTTCGGTACTGCTCTGGCTCTCTCAACTTCAGGTCCGACCACCGCTTCCTGAGCTGATCTTTAGATCTTCGTACCCCGAAATTCCTCTCCAGACTCCGGACCACTTTACCAATGATTTTGGCCTTTCGGATGTTGGGGTGGGGGTAAGGCCCATATTTTCCGTCATAGTCGGACTTCCTCATGATGTGTACCATCTCCAACATCTCCCCAAACGACATATTTGTGGCCTTAAAACGTCTCCTTCTGGATCGGGACGTGCCTGGACCAGGGCTTTCCTCCTCCTCCTCCTCGTTGCTATAATTAGCATGCACCTGCTGTAACTCTGCCATCATGCTCTTCACCCACTGCGCCGAACGAAAAGGGGCGGGGAATACACTAGAAAGAACGTCAGGGGCGGGCGGAGTTACACGCATGCGCAGTGTGTATAAAGCGTAACACGCGTGCGTATTACGTACGATCTGTGAGCGGAAGAAGGAGCATTGGACGCGCCGATCGTAAGAACGAAGGTAAGAGACAAACTTGTGCCTATACTGCTTCTAGATTGAGGCCTATATTGTAACAAGATTAGGAGAGTTTTGTCTGACATTAGGCTTTGTCTTGTGTTGTGTCTTGCAGTGAACATGGATATTTTAATGAGAGATACTGACTTCATGTCACTATTCATTGATATGCTAAGTGAGCTGCCCTGTCTGTGGGAGATTACCCACCCCCATTTCAAGAACCAAGCAAAGAGGAAGGCAGCACTGGAGCAATTGTGTGAAATTGTGAAGCAGGTGATCCCCACGGCAGACATCACTTATTTAAAGATTTTCATTGGTGGCCTGAGGAGCACATATCTGAGGGAGCGCAAGAAAGTCCTGGATTTACAGAGATCCGGAGCAGCAGATGACATCTATGTCCCCAGGATGTTGTACTACGACAGGCTGCACTTTCTGGCAGGCCAGACTGAACCCAGGCCATCCCTCTCCAGTCTTCCTTCCACGCTTCCTTCCCCCCCTGGCTGAGGCTTCTGACGCCCAACCTGGGCCTTCCAGGCCGCATGTGGAGGAGCCCAGATTGAGCCAGGTATAGCATTCCTCTAAATATTTCTGCTTGTCCAATCAATGATGTTAACTATGTCCCTTTTTCATACACAGGGAAGTCTCAGCCAGGAGGTGGCCGGGCCGAGCCGGCTGGCTGATCTGCAGGTCCCTCCACCCCCCCTGAAAAGAGAAAGTGGCAGTAGGACGAGTGCCCTAGAGGAGGCGGCTATCAGATTCTTTTGGAGGGCTACAGAGGTCCTGGGAGCACCACACACCATGGAGGAGAACATTGCTGCATTCATAGCATATAAAATGCAGAGGATGGAGGAGGGCCAAAAAGCCATGTGTCAGGCCCTCATATCAGAGGCTCTGGAGAAAGGTATGAGGGGCCAAATTACACCTCACACACAGCTTTGGGATGGTCCTCCTCCTCCTCCTCCCTCTCCTCCAGGTCCTCCCAGTCCTCCTCCAGGTCCTCCCAGTCCTCCTCCAGGTCCCCCCAGTCCTCCTCCTCCTCCAGGTCCTACTCCTCCTCCTGCCACATCTCCAACTGCACAGCCACAGCCCGGAAGGAAGCGTGAAAGGAAGACCAGACAGTGATTGCCCTGGGTCCAGTCTGGTGGGCCAAAAAATGCAGCCTCTTGTGGTACCACAGCCTGGGGACACTGATGTCATCTGCTGCTATCCAGATCTCTGTGAATCCCGGACCAGACTGCCCTCCCTTACATATGGACTCCTCAGGCCACCAATTTTGATGTTGAAGAATTGATGTCTGCCGTGGGGGTCCCAGGCTTCACTAATTTCTCATGTTGATCCAGTGTTGCCTTCCTCTTTGTTTGGTTCTGATCCCTTAATAAAGGATTTTTGTTTGGAATTATACTCTCCTATGTGTTTTACTTCAAAAAGGACAGTTTGTTTGTGAGGATTCAGGTACATTTCTAATATACAATGTGAAATGAACAAGGGACACCAACAACAAACAATCTCCTGGAGATTAAATAATAAAAGATATCAATGGTGTTGGGGTAACTTGCCACACAAAACACACACAAAAATATTCTGGAGTAAAAATAAAAATAACATTGAACAAAGATCAGCCTTGGAAAAAATCCAAACATTAAAGAAAAAAAAAGGCTTAAAAACAAAAAAAAAAACATAAAAAATATAAAACTGTCAGATGTGACAACTAATAACAATATATTGAGGGAATCCCACTAAAAAAACACAAATAAAAGTTTGTGAGAAGTGTGTGTGAATATGAGCAGCAAAACGACTTAATTCTTGTCACATTATAAAGAAGAAGAGAGTGCGCTGTATTAAACCATTTTTTACATTGCAGCGTGACGAAAGTGCTGTATCCATTGCGAACGCTAAGTTTACCAGAACGAGCTGTCCCGTGTCGGAATTTCTTCTGAGCATGCGTGGCACTTTGTGCGTCGGAACAGGCCACACACGGTCGGAATTGACGCGATTGGATTTTGTTGTCGGAAAATTTTATCTCCTGCTGTCCAACTTTGTGTGTCGGAAAATCCGATGGAAAATGTCCGATGGCGCCCACACACGGTCGGAATTTCCGACAACACGCTCCGATCGGACATTGTCCATCGGAAAATCCGACCGTGTGTACGGGGCATTAGAATGGGTGTCTCTGTAAGTCATTTAATCTGTTACCATGGCAACAGGACAGAGTCATTGAAGTTTGACAGGAACTGTTGTTTTATCCAAGGATGCCAAAGTTTTTCAAATTTTGGAATTTGATTTTGATCGATGGCTACCATCTTAGCATGGGACATTGTATTATTCATTCTGTGAATTGTTTCTGCTAGTACCAATGTAGGAGATTTCCATGCCTTGGCCACTGTTTGTTTTGCAGCCGTTATTAGTTGGATCATAAGTTTGAATTGAGAGAGTGTTAACCATTCCGGTTTTAGATTAAGTAAAGTTAAATATGGATCTGGTTGTATTATTTTTTTAAATATTTTAGATGCAATCACGAAGACTTCCTTCCAGAAGGTTTGGATTACTGGGCACGTCCACCATATGTGTAAATATGTGCCTATTTCTGGGCATCCTCGAAAACAAAGAGCTGAGGTATTAGGTGAATATTTTGCCACTCTAGCGGGTACAAGGTACCAGCGAGTTAGGACTTTATCATTTGTCTCCAGTGCTAAGATGTTGGGTGAAGATGACTTAGATGTGAGCCATATGTTAGACCAGTCCGTGTCTTCTAAAGTTCGTCCCAGGTCCTCCTCCCACCTCTGAACGTAAGAGGGTCTATTAAGATTTGGTACTCCATATAATTGATTATAAAGTGATGAAATTGTACCTTTAGCAAATGGATCTTTTGTACAGATTGATTCAAAAATGGATAATTGGGATAATGGTGTATCCCCCTTTAGGAATGGTGTATAGAAATTTTTGATTTGGAGATATCTAAATATCTCAGAGTTTGGTAGATCATATTTTTCTCTAAGCGATGGGAATGAAAGGAATGATTTAGATGCTATGAAGTCATTTAGTGTCTGAATGCCTGATGTTGTCCAAGCTTTAAAAGAATTTGGGTAGATCCATGCCTGATAAAAGGCCGGATTTCTGATAAAAGAAAGGAGAGGATTGTGTGGAGATTGTAACTGATATTTGGTTTTTAGTTTATCCCAGAGAGATAAGAAGTGTTTAGTTATGGGATTATGAATTTTAAAGCGGTCTTTAGGATCAAGCCATAATAAATTTGATATTAATAGAGGGTCATTTTCTGAAGCCTCTATAAATACCCATAATGGGATTTCCTGTTTTGCATGGTATTTGGACAGACTGGCCAAATGTGCCGCTCTGTAGTAGTTAGTAAAATTAGGGTATCCCAGGCCTCCTTTATTTTTGGGAAGATGTAGTGTGTGTATAGGTATACGTGGTTTAGAAGAGCCCCATATAAACGAAGTTGCTCTTTTTTGTACTATTTTTAAAAAATAGGAAGGAATTGGAATAGGGAGGACTCTGAATAGATAAAGCAATTTGGGTAGAATAGTCATTTTGATTGCATTAATCTTCCCCATCCAGGATAAAGGAAGTTGCGACCATTGTTTTATTAGATTTGTGATCTGTCTTAATACAGGAGGATAATTGGTTGAGAATAAGTCAGAATGAGAGGCTGTTAAATGAATTCCAAGATATGGGATTGATTTTTTTGCCCATGTGAATGGGAGTGCAGCCCTAGCCGGGATCAATTCCATGTTTGTGAGTGAAATATTAAGCACTAGGCATTTCTTAGGATTAATCATAAGGCCGGATAGGGCTGCAAATCCATCAAGAGCTGGTATTAAGTTAGGACCAGAGACCTGTGGTGATGATAGAAAAAGTAATATATCGTCTGCAAATATACATAATTTGTGTGTAATACCTCCTACTTCAATGCCAGTTATAGCTTGGTTTGTTCTGATATATTGGGCCATGGGTTCGAGTATAAGGGCAAATAATAAGGGAGATAATGGGCAACCCTGTCGGGTACCTCTTTCGATATTAAAGGCTTCAGATTTGTATCCAGCATATTTTATATAGGCTTTGGGTTTATTATATAATGCTTTGATCCATGTTAAAAAGTGGGGTCCAAAACCCCATTTTTGTAATGAATATTGCATATATTGCCAGGATACTGTGTCAAATGCCCTCTTAATATCGAGAGATAGAAAACATAAAGGGATTTTCCGTTTTTTAGCAATATGTGCCAATAACACTGCCCTGCGTATATTGTCGCCTGCCTGTCTATTTGGCATGAAGCCTACTTGATCTCTATGTATTAATTTTCCTATAATGCTATTGAGGCGTTTTGCTATTTTTTTTGCTAATAATTTAATATCGAGGTTTAACAGAGAGATAGGCCGATAATTCACACAGGAAGTATCATCAGAAAGGGGTTTTGGGATCATACAAACAATTGCCATTAGTGTTTCTTGCCGAAAAGAATGTCCATCTAGAAGTTTGTTAAAAGTTTCAGTGAGAATGGGAGAGAGTATTTCTGAGAATGTTTTATAGTATAAAGCCGAGTAGCCGTCTGGGCCTGGTCTTTTGTTAAGTTTTAGGTCTTTTATGGCATTAGCAACTTCATCTATAGTTATAGGCTCATCCAAACTGCTTTTTTGATTCTGAGATAACTCAGGTAAGGTTATTTTTGAGAAGAAGGATTCAGCCTCTGTAGGATTAAATTCATTGTTTGTCTTGTATAAAGTTGCGAAATGTGAGTGAAATTTATGGACTATTTTAACTGGATTACAAGTGTAAACATTTTTTGATAATTTCAAACGTATTGGTTTGAAAGATTTGTTAGTTGAATTTAATGCCCAAGCCAAATATGTACCTGGTTTGTTTCTATTCATGTAGAAATTGTGTTTGGAGCCTTTGAGGGATTTATCAACTGACTCAGTGAGAAATAGATCGTATTCCAATCTAGATTTTTCCAGATGAGATTTTGTACTCTGAGATGGATTATCTTGAAATGATATGTAGGCTGCATTAAAATTGAGTTCTAGTTTTTTTGCTAGATTTTTGCGTTCCCGGTTAAATAGTGCCATTTGTCTTTGTATTGTACCACGCAAGACAGGCTTATGAGCTTCCCACAGTGTTATTGGGGAGATGTCTGTTGTATTATTAATTGATATGTATTCCTTTAAAGCTTGTTCAATGGCCATCTGATGTAGTGGGTGTTTGAGCATTATGTCCGGTAAGTACCACGTTGGGTCATGCGCTTTTGGTATGGCTGAGGCTATAGTAGTGTATACTGCATTATGATCAGACCACGGAATCGGAATTATATCTGATGCAATAATTTCTGGTATCATTCCTATTGTTAGAAAAATATGATCTATTCTGGTGAAGGTTTGATGAGGGCCCCTGTGTTTACCTGCCGCCCGTGCGCCGCACTCTGGGACTCTCCCCCGGCCTCCGTTTGTAGGAGCCGAGGCTACACCGTGCGCCGTGCCCTTCCTTGTCCAGCGGGAGCTTCCGGGTGTCCTCGGTGCTACGAGGCTGAGCGGCGATGAGACAGTGACAAGCGGAGCAAGCAAGCAACGAGATAAGTTAAGATCTCGCGAGAACACACGGGAACACGCTCGAGTAGAGCTGTATCACTGGATCTAAACGCTAAACACCGACGCCGACAACAAGTGGAGAACCCAGTGTGGAAACCTGCAGAAAAAGGTCAGGGGAGTGGAGGCACTACACCCCCCCCCTGTAACAACGATCCAGCGGGAGATAAAGGACTCTTGGGTGAGTGTACAGGTTCATATATGTACCTTGCCGTGTGCCTTGATGAACTGCTTAAAATGTTCCCGTGTACTGTAATGAACTGCTTAGCATGTTCCCGATGAAAGTATATTGAAAGTGTACTGACCAAAGCCTCCAAAATCTATATATAGCTTCTCTATATAGCCTCTGCTGCTGGAAGAAGTTTAAGTACGTCAGTTTATATATATGAGATACATTTGGGATTCACTGGGACTCACTGGTGTATTGAAAGTATATTGACCAAAGCTCTCCAAACCTACATATAGCCCCTATATATAGCCTCTACTGCTGGAAGAAGTTTAAGTACGTCAGTTTATATACGAGATACATTTGGGACTCACTGGGACTCACTGGTGTTATATGAAAATATAGCGGTACATTACAACATTTTGGCTTGCTATACGGCAGAGACTAATATTAGATTAAACATTAGGGCTCTAATTGCCGATACGGTGAATCCTACCAAGAGTGTTCTGGCGCACTGGTCACTTCCCACTATTTATGCTAACTGAGGACTAGGGTCTCCTTTTGTTTGGCTTCTAGCCTTCTTATGGTGAGATTATAGCAGTATAAATAATATTATTCGGTAGAGGCTAGAGCAACTAGGCATGTCTACAAGAAGGAAGGGTGACGAGCATGCAAATGTGGAACCAATGGGCTCCCAGTCTTTGCGTTCAGCCAAAGAAAAAGACAAGGAAAAAGGTGGAGGGTCCTCGGTAGCAGGGGCAACGGCAGCCGCGGTTGCGGCAACCGCAAAACTGGAGAGACTGGTGAATATAACAGACCATACACCAACGAAAGGTGGGCAGCAGACACAAAACAAAACAACAGCAGATAGGAAGAGTCTGGGCCAGATGAATACGCTCCCAAATAATACTACAATAAAGAATCCTTCAAATAAAGGTGCGAGCATGGCGGGGAGAATAACCGAAATAAACAGCACCCAGAAACAAACAATGGAGGATGAGCCATCTCTTAAGGAAATCCTTACAGCAGTCAACTCCTGCAAACATTCCTTGAGTAATATGGAGGAGCAGATGAAAGTTTTGAGAGAAGAACTATCCCATGTAAGCCAAGATCTCAAGAAAATGGCAGAAAGAGTGACAGAAGCAGAAGGAAGAATAAGCCTGCTGGAAGATGATTTAAAGCCAATGAAACAAGAGTTAAAAGTACAGAAAGATCAGATAAAAAGATTAATGGAAAAATTTGATGAAATGGAAAATAGACTCAGGAGAGACAATGTGAGGATAGTTGGGTTCCCAGAGAAGAGCGAGGGACTAGACCCGGCCGGCTTTGTAGAAAAATGGTTAATTGAGACGTTTGGGGTAGAAACATTTTCACAGCAGTTCTCCGTTGAGAGAGCACATAGGGTTCCATTTAGATCCCCTGCCCAGGGTAGCCCCCCAAGAGCCCTGTTATTGAAGTTCTTAAATTATAAGGACAAGGTGACCCTTCTGCGAAGGGCTAGGGAAAAGGGGAACATATATTATAATGGAGCCAAGATATCAATGTACCCAGACTTCTCACCCGAATTGCAGAAGCGTAGGATGGAATTTCTGGGCATCAAACGCAGCCTCCAAATGTATGACATCACTTACGCTCTCCTTTACCCTGCTAGGCTTCGGGTTAATGCATTGGGGGGCAGTCAGATATTTGAATCCCCAGAGAGAGCGCGGGCATGGTTGGAAGAAAAGAAAGGGCAGCTTTTACTGAAATAAAAAGGAGCCACAAATGTATAAATATAAATATAAATATAAATGAGGAAGAAAGAATATAGTAGATATAATTTATAAGAGTGGGGTGGGGGGACTCACAGGGTTGTGAATAAATAGGATAGGTTTTTGTATGGGTGTGGGATGGAGGGTGGGGAGAGGGGGTGGGGGGAGGGAGGGAGGACAGGGGGTAAGAGGGGTAGGGGTAGGGGAATGGGTGACGGTCATTAAAAAAGCCTACAAGGGGGACCCAGAGTGGTGGGGGGGGGGGAGGGGAGGGATGGGGGAGGAAGGTAGTGGAGGGTAACGATTATAATAAGGAAACACAAAAAGGTCACGTTTGCACTTTAAAAAGAAAAAGAATTATATTTTTTCCTAAAGCCACACTGAATGCACTTGCAATTATGAATAGTTATGGTAAATATGTATAGTATGTGTAGTATGTATAAGTTTTCAAAACTTGAAGTCACTAAAATAAAAAGGCGGTGGGAGGGGGGAAAGCCCCCCTTTTCAGTAGAAATAAGCACTTTAGGTAGTTGGGAAGGTAATGCGTTAGAGATAGGATTCGGTGGAGGGGAGGTAGGTCTCCTTGTTCTTTTCTTTTCTTTCAGTACTTTTTTTTCCCCTCCTTCCTGCCAGCGGCTGTCCCGCCCGCTTTTACTACAGTCTTTTCCTTTCCACTAAATTCTCCTGCCCACAAATACAAGTAATAAATTATGGTCCTGAATATTAGTTCATGGAATGTTAGAGGGTTGGGTTCCCCTATTAAACGAGCAGCAGTAAAGGACGGTTTAGATACACTCAAAGTCGAAATTGCCTGCCTGCAAGAGACACACCTGACAAAAGATTCCAAAAATAACTTATGGAAAAAGAGATACCAACATCAATTCCACTCTACATATACCTCCTATTCCAGAGGAGCTTCAATTTTGATTGGTAGTGGGGTAGCGTTCACTTGCAGACAGTGCAAGATAGACGATGAGGGACGATACGTGTTTCTACATTGTGTAATAGAGAATCTGGAATGTATACTGGTCAATTTATATATCCCACCCCCGTTTAAATTAGATACTTTGTATAATTTGATGGAATTTATAACTGAAAAGGCTGAATTACCTGTTTTAGTTGTCGGGGATTTCAACATGGTTCTGGATAATAAAATAGATAGATTCCCCGGGGGGAAACAGCGCCAGAGAAGGCAGGAAAACCGTTTGAAACATTTTCTACAAGAAGCAGGGTTACTTGATATGTGGAGAATAAGGAACCCGAAGGTACAGCAGTTTTCGTGCTACTCGAGCTCCAGTGCTTCACTGTCAAGGATAGACTTAGCTCTAGGTAATGGTCTGGCATTGCAAGCAATAAATAATATAACCTATCACCCTAGAGGGGTATCGGACCATTCCCCACTCACAATCTCGATAAATCCGAGTAATAAGAAAGCTAATAGAATATGGAAGTTGAATCCAGCATGGTTGGAAATAATAGAGAACCAGGAAGGGGTGATAGCAGAACTGAAAGAATTTATAAAGCTTAACTCGGGTACTACATCGAGAGGGGTGGTGTGGGACACACTGAAGGCATATTTAAGGGGTTTACTTATACAGAAAGTGTCAAAAATTAAAAAAACGTCCCGGGACTGGGAGGAGCGGTTTAAGAGGGAATTAATTGTTGCGGAAAAAGAATATATAAACGAACCTTCCCTTGAAAAACAGAGAGTGTGGGAAAATAAACAAAAAAGATACCAAGACATAATAATTAGGAAAGTAGAAAATAAAAGGATATTCCAGAACCAAGTCATGCATGGGGAAGGGGAAAAAGTAGGGAAGATTCTGGCCCGTATAGTTAGGTCCGGCTCCCCCCCATCCGTGGTCCCGGTTATTAAGACCTTGACAGGTGAGACAACATCTCGGTTGGAAACGATTACGGAGACGTTTGAAGAATATTATAAGAGGTTATATAAATCTAGTGGGACCAGGGATGGGGGGGAAATGGACACATTTTTTTCAAAATATTGAGATACCAACACTGGGAGAGGTGGATGTTGAGGAATTAGAAAGACCAATCACTATAGAAGAGATTAAAACAGCAGTGTCAGAAATGGCTAACCATAAATCACCAGGTCCCGACGGCCTCCCAGTTGAGATTTATAAACAGTATGGGGAGGTACTATTTCAGGAACTGTTGGAAGTCTTCAACTGGGCAAAAGAGCAAGGGAGGTTACCCACTTCAATGACAGAAGCCACAATAATAGTGTTACACAAAGAGGGGAAAGATCCCCTGGACCCTGGGTCATATAGACCTATATCATTGCTCTGTGCAGACGTCAAAATCTTAGCAAAAATTTTGGCCACTAGAGTTAAGAAAGTGATCCATAAAATAGTCCACCCAGACCAGACAGGATTTATAACCCATCGAACAACTAGCATGAACATTAGGAGAGTTTTTCTAAACTTACAGATCCCCACGGAAAACAGAGGCTCGAGAGCAATGCTTCTGTTAGATGTGGTAAAAGCATTCGACAGCGTAGAATGGGAATATGTCTGGAGAGCACTAAAGGAATGTGGGTTTGGTTCCTCATTCATAAATTGGGTTAAAGTATTGTATAATGAACCGAACGCAAAAGTCAAAGTCAATAACAATTATTCAACTGGGTTTAAGTTAGAGAGGGGATCAAGGCAGGGGTGCCCCCTGTCCCCCATGATTTTCGCCCTAGCCATGGAGCCATTAGCTATAACAGTAAGGCAGGATAGGAAGATAGTGGGGTTTCAGAGGGAGGATGGTGAAGAGCGGATCGCACTGTACGCGGACGATGTCCTCATATTTATGGGAGACACAGAGGGATCTCTGAATCAAGTAATGGACATATTCTCAAGATTTGGGAAGATCTCGGGATTGTCCATAAATTGGGGAAAATCAGTTCTATTACCATTGGATTCAGATAGTACAGATGCCCCCTCAAATGACAACAGGTTAGGAACAACAACACTAACAAAATATCTAGGTATCAAGATCACCAAGGACCCAGAGAGCTACTTAGATAATAATCTAGCCCCGCTATTAAAGAAATTTAAAGATAAGGTCGAAATATGGAAGGATCTCCCGCTATCAGTAGCGGGGAGGTGCAATTTAATTAAAATGTTATGGCTTCCCCAATTGTTGTACATAATGCAGAACTCCCCAGTATGGATAAGCAGGAGATGGTTTGATAAAATAGAAACAATATTTAGAGCCCTTATATGGAAAGGAGGAACCCCTAGGATAAGATTGCAGACCCTTCAATTACCCACACGGGAAGGGGGAATGGCAGTTCCACACCTACGCAGCTATTTCTTGGCAGCCCAGATGCAGTATATGGGAGGAGATAGCAAGGAGAAGTTGATTATTAAGGGAGCCCCCCATAAGACCGTAATAGAAACTCTGGAAGCAGACTCCTTTATATACAATACCCCTACGGTCAAATTAATAAAAAAAGTTTGGAGAACCGTTAAAACGCTGTTGAGAATAAATGATTGGATTAAACACACCCCCCTGTGGAACAATAAGAATCTACAAGAACTGCAAGAAATAGGAACAATTAAAATCTGGGAAAAGAGAGGTATTGAGAAACTAGCTCAGCTATACAACCAGTCTATACTAAAATCCTTCACTACTTTAAAAGAAGAATTTGGTATACCAGATAGCTCATTATATAATTACATACAAGTTAAACATGCCCTTAAGGCACAGTTTGGGGACCGGGGTCCCTCCTGGAACGAGTCTGCCGTGCTTCAGAAACTGGGAAACCAAGAGGGCCATGGGGGGACCATAACTGAAATATACCCACACATATGTAAAAACAGCATAGAGGCCCCAGAAAAACTTAAAAGTAGAGGAAAATGGGAGAGGGAGTTGGGCGCATTTTCAGATGGGCAGTGGAGGGAGATATTAGCAGGAGGGCATCGGGTATCGATCTCCCCAGCCCAAAGGATCTCACATCTAATGGTACTCCATAGGACATATTATACTCCCAAAAGGTTATTTGAGGTTGGGAGGAGAACGGATGCCAACTGCCCTAGATGCCAGCACGAAGGGGACTTGCTGCATATGTTATGGAAATGCCCGAAATTATTCAGGTACTGGTCAGAGATTATAGAAACTCTTAATAAAGTTCTCTCCCTAGAACTTAAAATGGATCCGAAACTATGTATTTTGGGGGTAGGAGAGGATTTGGTCATTGGAACCTATAAAATCACAATAGTCCAGAGATGCCTTTTTCAGGCGAGGAAGTTAATAGCTCAAAGATGGCAGGCAAAAACTCCCCCACAGAAAAACGACTGGTGTAAAACAGTGACTGAAACAATGTGGAAGGAAAAGGCAGTGTATATAAAAAGGGGGAACTTAAAAACATTTAAAAAACTTTGGAGTCCATGGCTGGAGGAAGTGGGATATTTGCTATAGTAGAACAAGGAGTTAATTCCCGTATGATATAGGAATGCAAAACGTGTTGTAAGATGAGGGGGGGAGGGCGGAGGGGGGGGGGTTGGGGGGAGGGAGTAAGGGAAGGGGGTAAGGTTATATGGAATAATAAAGCTCGTTCTGGTACGGGATCCTTTTTAATATACACTCAAGAGTAGAGGTTTGAAATAGGAATGTATTATTGTATTAATATATGTACTGAGTTGTATTTTGTATAAGCATAAATAAAAATGATTGAATTTAAAAAAAAGGTTTGATGAGGGTGCGAGAAATAAGTGAATTTCTTTTTCATTGGGTTACTTTCTCTCCATGAATCTACCAGATTGTATTTGGAAAGAAGTTGAGAAAAAGGTACTCTAGAGGTTATTTTGGATGGTGTAAAAGGTGATTTATCTAGAAATGGGAGGAGGACCTGGTTCGAATCCCCACACATTATCACTGTTCCTATTTTGTGTGTATTAATCACTTGTAATATATGTGAGAGGAATGGTGTAGGTTGTTTGTTAGGAGCGTAGTAGGAAATCACTGTGATTGCTGTATCCATTATATAACCAATGAGTATCAGGTATCTACCTTCTGGGTCTTTAATTTCTGATGATAAGGTGAATGGTGTGGATCGGTGAAATGCAATTAGAGTTCCCCTTTGCTTGGTACAGGCAGAAGCCGTGTAAATTTGTTGATAAAAAGGAGAAATATATTTTGGAGTAGAATCTTTGGTGAAGTGTGTTTCTTGGAGGCATACTATGTGAGCCTTCTTGTTATGGAAAGTACGGAAGGCTTTGGTCCTTTTTTGAGGGACATTTATTCCCTGAACATTCAGGGAAAGTATATTCAGTGGTGCCATGGCAATAGATCAAATAGTTTTGACTTACTTTTTGTTATGCAGAGCTGACTGCGCAGATCAACCTGTGTGGACTGAAGAGATGAATAGATGGAAAAGAAACCAGTGAATTCTGGAGTAAAGAGTAAACAAAAAACATATGAGATTAGATGATACATTGTATAAATTATTTTTTGCAAGTAATCACAATTTACCCGTGAAAGAGAATAAATATCTCTCTCAGGGGAATAAGTGCCTTCGTCACACTCCCACATAATATGGTTGGGAGAATGAGGAGGGCTAATGGGGGTACACGGATCTTCCGCTTACAGGAGAGAAGTGCTATGTCAAAAGACATCAAAATGATGTTTCATTAGTTGGAGTGCAGAATATAGTTTTTGTTGAAATTATTTATTCCAGGGTGGTTGTATATGGTTAGTCTTGCCCTAGGCTAAATAATTCAGTTAGAAAGGTACTGTTAATAACTTTGGTATTGATGAAGATAGTTTGAATTATTTTGGGATTTTAACCCTTTTAGAGTAAACAATTACATATTTTATTCATATGTAACTGTTTAGATATGTTAATTCATAAAATTGAGGTTGTATTGCTTCAGATTAGAATAAACAAAAACATAATTCTAGGAACTAGTTAGGTAATAATATATTTGTTTTAAGAAAAGAAAGAAAAAAAAAAAAAAAAAAAAAAAAAGCTTCCATTACTTCTGGATTATTGAACATATTTGTCCTAAAAAGTAATAAATCTATTGTTATTACCTGATAATATATAACTGAACAAGAATTTCCTTATTTCACTTATATATTCTAAGGCTATATGAATCAGAAGTAATAAGAAATATAACTGGAATGTAACATGATCCCACACAGTGTGTGACTATCAGAATGCAGTTACATTCAGTTATAAGTATGGGTTTTTTATAGAGAACCATCTCTTAGTATAATAAATGAAGAGATATCAGGAATTAGGATGTCAGTCCATTGAATCTTCTTGGTCCATCGATGATGTGGCATAACGGCCTCTTTTGTGAGAATGATGATTCCCATTTTGTTCTGGAATTTTCTGGGTGCTGCCTGAAGGTGAAGGTGATGCCATTCTTCTGCGTGTGGGAGTGTTGCTGCTTGTGGGTTCTGTCAGATTTAATTTTAAAAGGGTTTGTTGTAGTTCATCTGCTGATCTGCTTCTGTAAATTGTACCTTGGTAGTTAAATCTGACTGAAAAGGGGAAGCCCCATTGATACATAATGTTGTGGCGTTGCAGTTCCATTAGTTGGGGTTTCATGGATCGTCTTTTAGTAATAGTAAGTTGGGATAGGTCAGCAAAAATTTGATAATTGTGTCCTTGAAAATTAAGTTCCTTTTTTTCTCTTGCAGCAATTAGTATTTGTTCTTTCGTTCTGTAATAATGAAATTTTGTGATTATATCACGTGGGGGTCCATCTTTCTTTTTGGCTGTGAGGGCTCTGTGTACTCTGTCCAGTTCTAAACGTTCAATAGGGATATCTGGCTTTAGTTCTTGTAATAGAGCAGTAATAGTAGATTGCAGGTCTGTCACAGTTTCAGGTATTCCTCTTATGCGCAAATTTGAACGTCTGGCTCTATTTTCGTAATCTTCGAGCTTAGTTTGAAGTATTAAATTCTCTTTTTTTAATTGTTCCAATTCTGTTATATTTTCTTGGGTTGTAATTTCAATTTCATCCATTTTTATTTCTAAGGCTGCGGTGCGGTTTCCCAGCTCTCTTATTTCTTTGGTTAGGCTGTTTGTTATTTGGTCTGAGGTTTGTTTTAAAGCCTTATGAAGCATCTTTTCAAATTGTAATAATATTACTGGGGATACTGAGGAGGCTTGTGGAGAAGTTTGTGAGAGGATTAGTTCTGTATCTGACTCAAATGGAGAGTCTTGCTGTGACATTTTCTGTCTGTGAGAGCGCCCTGATGCTGTATCTTGTGAGGTGACTGGAGCTGCTTCAGCTGCAGTGAGTGCCTGTGAGCTCTTTGTGAGGTGATTTTTATTTCTGCCACGGTTTCCTCCCAGTACCATATTTCCTGGCCAAACTTTTACAGTTTGTTCCCTGGGGCAAAAAGGTTCAAATGGATAACTTTTGAGCCTGCAGGCTCCGCTTTGTCCTTCTCTTCTCTCCTCAGCGGTGTGGAGCTCTAACAATGCATGTCTGCTCCGCTAGGCTCCGCCTCCTGCCTGCTGTATAAATTTCAACGGTCCCAAAAAAGTGTCAAAAGTGTCCAATCTGTCTGCCGTAATGTTGCAGTCCCACTAAAAAACGCAGATCACTTCCATTACTAATAAAACAATAAAAAAATAAAAAAAAGCCAAAAAAATGCCATATATCTATCCCTTATTTTGTAAACACTATAACTATTTTGCGCAAACCAATCAATATACGCTTATTGCGATTTTTGTTTACCAAAAATATGTAGAAGAATACATATTGGCCTAAACTGATGAAGAAATTTGTTTTTTAAATTTTTTTGGATATTTATTATATCAAAAAGTAAAAAAATATAGTTTTTTTCAAAATTGTCTGTCTTTTTTTGTTTATAGCGCAAAAAATAAAAAGCGCAGAGCTGATCAAATACCACCATAAGGAAAGGATCAAATTATGAGAAACCATACTAGCGTGCAAGGACTGCCATCATCCTAAATATATTGGAAGAGATTGTCTGCAACAAAGTGCATATAAGGGACGCCCCTTTGGATTTTAAAGGCAGAAAAAGAGTATAGAGAATGTGTAACCATAAAAGGCACCAGCAGTGCCAACTTTATTAACCACTTGACGACCGCCTCACGCCGATTTACGTCGGCAAGGTGGCACGGACAGGCAAAATCACATACATATACGTGATTTGCCTTCCGCGGGTGGGGGGTCCCATCGGACCCCCCCCCCCGGTGCCCGAGGCGGTCGTCTTTTGTCCCACGGCGATTGGAGATGAGGGTGAGGCCATCGGTTCGTGGCCCCCCCTCGCGATCGCCGCCGGCCAATCACATCATTCCTTTGCTGCTGTATGCTAAACAGCAGCAAAGGGAATGATGTCATCTCTCCTCGGCTCAGTAATTTCCGTTCCGGCCCGAGGAGAGAAGACAGGTATGTGAGTGCACAACACTACACACACACAGTAGAACATGCCAGGCACACAAAACACCCCGATCCCCCCCCCCGATCGCCCCCCCAATCACCCCCCCCGTCACAAACTGACACCAGCAGTTTTTTTTTTTCTGATTCCTGTATTGGTGTCAGTTTGTGACAGTTACAGTGTTGGGACAGTTAGTATTACCCCCCTGTAGGTCTAGGATACCCCCCTAACCCCCCCTAATAAAGTTTTAACCCCTTGATCACCCCCTGTCACCAGTGTCGCTAAGCGATCATTTTTCTGATCGCTGTATTAGTGTCTCTGGTGACGCTAGTTAGGGACCTAAATATTTAGGTTCGCCGTCAGCGTTTTATAGCGACAGGGACCCCCATATACTACCGAATAAATGTTTTAACCCCTTGATGGCCCCCTAGTTAACCCTTTCACCACTGATCACCGTATAACTGTTACGGGTGATGCTGGTTAGTTTGTTTATTTTTTATAGTGTCAGGGAACCCGCCGTTTATTACCGAATAAAGGTTTAGCCCCCTGATCGCCCGGCGGTGATATGCGTCGCCCCAGGCAGCGTCAGATTAGCGCCAGTACCGCTAACACCCACGCACGCAGCATACGCCTCCCTTAGTGGTATAGTATCTGATCGGATCAATATCTGATCCGATCAGATCTATACTAGCGTCCCCAGCAGTTTAGGGTTCCCAAAAACACAGTGTTAGCAGGATCAGCCTAGATACCTGCTAGCACCTGCATTTTGCCCCTCCGCCCGGCCCAGCCCAAGTGCAGTATCGATCGATCACTGTCACTTACAAAACACTAAACGCATAACTGCAGCGTTCGCAGAGTCAGGCCTGATCCCTGCGATCGCTAACAGTTTTATTGGTAGCATTTTGGTGAACTGGCAAGCACCAGCCCCAGGCAGCGTCAGGTTAGCGCCAGTAGCGCTAACACCCACGCACGCACTGTACAGCTCCCTTAGTGGTATAGTATCTGATCGGATCAATATCTGATCCGATCAGATCTATACTAGTGTCCCCAGCAGTTTAGGGTTCCCAAAAACGCAGTGTTAGCGGGATCAGCCCAGATACCTGCTAGCACCTGCGTTTTGCCCCTCCGCCCGGCCCAGCCCAGCCCACCCAAGTGCAGTATCGATCGATCACTGACACTTACAAAACACTAAATGCATAACTGCAGCGTTCGCAGAGTCAGGCCTGATCCCTGCGATCGCTAACAGTTTTTTTGGTAGTATTTTGGTGAACTGGCAAGCACCAGCCCCAAGCAGCGTCAGATTAGCGCCAGTATCGCTAACATCCACGCACACACCGTACACCTCCCTTAGTGGTATAGTATCTGAACGGATCAATATCTGATCCGATCAGATCTATACTGGCGTCCCCAGCAGTTTAGGGTTCCCAAAAATGCAGTGTTAGCGGGATCAGCCCAGATACCTGCTAGCACCTGCATTTTGCCCCTCCGCCCGGCCCAGCCCACCCAAGTGCAGTATCGATCAATCACTGTCACTTACAAAACACTTAACGCATAACTGCAGCATTCGCAGAGTCAGGCCTGATCCCTGCGATCGCTAACAGTTTTTTTGGTAGCTTTTTATTGAACTGGCAAGCGCCAGCGGCCTAGTACACCCCGGTCTTAGTCAAACCAGCACTGCAGTAACACTTGGTGACGTGGCGAGTCCCATAAGTGCAGTTCAAGCTGGTGAGGTGGCAAGCACAAGTAGTGTCCCGCTGCCACCAAGAAGACAAACACAGGCCCGTCGTGCCCATAGTGCCCTTCCTGCTGCATTCGCCAATCCTAATTGGGAACCCACCGCTTCTGCAGCGCCCGTACTTCCCCCATTCACATCCCCAACCAAATGCAGTCGGCTGCATGAGAGGCATTTTCTTTATGTCCTCCCGAGTACCCCTACCCAACGAACCCCCAAAAAAGATGTCGTGTCTGCAGCAAGCGCGAATATAGGCGTGACACCCTCTATTATTGTCCCTCCTGTCCTGACAATCCTGGTCTTAGCATTGGTGAATGTTTTGAACGCTACCATTCATTAGTTGAGTATTAGCGTAGGGTACAGCATTGCACAGACTAGGCACACTTTCACAGGGTCTCCCAAGATGCCATCGCATTTTGAGAGACCTGAACCTGGAACCGGTTACCGTTATAAAAGTTAGTTACAAAAAAAGTGTAAAAAAAAAAAAAATATATATAAAATAAAAAAAAATAGTTGTCGTTTTATTGTTCTCTCTCTCTCTATTCTCTCTCTCTTGTTCTGCTCTTTTTTACTGTATTCTATTCTGCAATGTTTTATTGTTATTATGTTTTATCATGTTTGCTTTTCAGGTATGCAATTTTTTATACTTTACCGTTTACTGTGCTTTGTTGTTAACCATTTTTTTGTCTTCAGGTACGCCATTCACAACTTTGAATGGTTATACCAGAATGATGCCTGCAGGTTTAGGTATCATCTTGGTATCATTCTTTTCAGCCAGCGGTCGGCTTTCATGTAAAAGCAATCCTAGTGGCTAATTAGCCTCTAGACTGCTTTTACAAGCCGTGGGAGGGAATGCCACCCCCCCCACCGTCTTCCGTGTTTTTCTCTGGCTCTCCTGTCTCAACAGGGAACCTGAGAATGCAGCCGGTGATTCAGCCAGCTGACCATAGAGCTGATCAGAGACCAGAGTGGCTCCAAACATCTCTATGGCCTAAGAAACCGGAAGCTACGAGCATTTTATGACTTAGATTTCGCCGGATGTAAATAGCGCCATTGGGAAATTGGGGAAGCATTTCATCACACCGATCTTGGTGTCATCAGATGCTTTGAGGGCAGAGGAGAGATCTAGGGTCTAATAGACCCCAATTTTTTCAAAAAAGAGTACCTGTCACTACCTATTGCTATCATAGGGGATATTTACATTCCCCGAGATAACAATAAAAATGATTAAAAAAAAAAAAAAAATGAAAGGAACAGTTTAAAAATAAGATAAAAAAGCAAAAAAATAATAAAGAAAAAAAAAAAAGCACCCCTGTCGCCCCTGCTCTAGCGCTAAGGCGAACGCAAGCGGCGGTCTGTCGTCAAACGTAAACAGCAATTGCACCATGCATGTGAGGTATCGCCGCGAAGGTCAGATCGAGGGCAGTAATTTTTGCAGTAGACCTCCTCTGTAAATCTAAAGTGGTAACCTGTAAAGGCTTTTAAATGCTTTTAAAAATGCATTTATTTTGTTGCCACTGCACGTTTTTGCGCAATTTTAAAGCATGTCATGTTTGGTATCCATGTACTCGGCCTAAGATCATCTTTTTTATTTCATCAAACATTTGGGCAATATAGTGTGTTTTAGTGCATTAAAATTTAAAAAAGTGTGTTTTTTCCCCAAAAAATGTGTTTGAAAAATCGCTGCGCAAATACTGTGTGAAAAAAAAAAATGAAACACCCACCATTTTAATCTGTAGGGCATTTGCTTTAAAAAAATATATAATGTTTGGGGGTTCAAAGTAATTTTTTTGCAAAAAAAAATAACTTTTTCATGTAAACAATGAGTATCAGAAAGGGCTTTGTCTTCAAGTGGTTAGAAGAGTTGGTGATGTGTGACATAAGCTTCTAAATGTTGTGCATAAAATGCCAGGACAGTTCAAACCCCCCCCAAATGACTCCATTTTGGAAAGTAGACACCCCAAGCTATTTGCTGAGAGGCATGTCGAGTCCATGGAATATTTTATATTGCGACACAAGTTGCGGGAAAGAGACAAATTTTTTTTTTTTTTTTTTTTTTGCACAAAGTTGTCACTAAATGATATATTGCTCAAACATGCCATGGGAATTTGTGAAATTACACCCCAAAATACATTCTGCTGCTTCTCCTGAGTATGGGGATACCACATGTGTGAGACTTTTTGGGAGCCTAGCCGCGTACGGGACCCCGAAAACCAAGCACCGCCTTCAGGCTTTCTAAGGGCGTGAATTTTTGATTTCACTCTTCACTGCCTATCACAGTTTCGGAGGCCATGGAATGCCCAGGTGGCACGAAACCCCCCCAAATGACCCCATTTTGGAAAGTAGACACCCAAAGCTATTTGCTGAGAGGTATAGTGAGTATTTTGCAGACCTCACTTTTTGTCACAAAGTTTTGAAAATTGAAAAAAGAAAAAAAAAAAGTTTTTTCTTGTCTTTCTTCATTTTCAAAAACAAATGAGAGCTGCAAAATACTCACCATGCCTCTCAGCAAATAGCTTGGGGTGTCTACTTTCCAAAATGGGGTCATTTGGGGGAGTTTTGTGCCACCTGGGCATTCCATTGCCTCCGAAACTGTGATAGGCAGTGAAGAGTGAAATAAAAAATTTTCACCCTTAGAAATCCTGAAGGCGGTGCTTGGTTTTCGGGGCCCCGTACGCGGCTAGGCTCCCAAAAAGTCCCACACATGTGGTATCCCCATACTCAGGAGAAGCAGCTAAATGTATTTTGGGGTGCAATTCCACATATGCCCATGGCCTGTGTGAGTAATATATCATTTAGTGACAACTTTGTGCAAAAAAAAAAAAAAAAAAAAGTGTCACTTTCCCGCAACTTGTGTCAAAATATAAAATATTCCATGGACTCAATATGCCTCTCAGCAAATAGCTTGGGGTGTCTACTTTCCAAAATGGGGTCATTTGGGGGGGGGGTTTGTGCCACCTGGGCATTCCATGGCCTCCGAAACTGTGAAAGGCAGTGAAGAGTGAAATCAAAAATTTACACCCTTAGAAATCCTGAAGGCGGTGCTTGGTTTTCAGGGCCCCGTACGCGGCTAAGCTCCCAAAAAGTCCCACACATGTGGTATCCCCATACTCAGGAGAAGCAGCTGAATGTATTTTGGGGTGCAATTCCACATAGGCCCATGGCCTGTGTGAGCAATATATCATTTAGTGACAACTTTTTGTAAATATTTTTTTTTTTTTTGTCATTATTCAATCACTTGGGACAAAAAAAATAAATATTCAATGGGTTCAACATGCCTCTCAGCAATTTCCTTGGGGTGTCTACTTTCCAAAATGGGGACATTTGGGGGGGGTTTTGTACTGCCCTGCCATTTTAGCACCTCAAGAAATGACATAGGCAGTCATAAACTAAAAGCTGTGTAAATTACAGAAAATGTACCCTAGTTTGTAGACGCTATAACTTTTGCGCAAACCAATAAATATATGCTTATTGACATTTTTTTTACCAAAGACATGAGGTCGAATACATTTTGGCCTAAATGTATGACTAAAATTTAGTTTATTGGATTTTTTTATAACAAAAAGTAGAAAATATCATTTTTTTTCAAAATTTTCGGTCTTTTTCCGTTTATAGCGCAAAAAATAAAAACTGCAGAGTTGATCAAATACCATCAAAAGAAAGCTCTATTTCTGGGAAGAAAAGGACGCAAATTTCGTTTGGGTACAGCATTGCATGACCGCGCAATTAGCAGTTAAAGCGACGCAGTGCCAAATTGGAAAAAGACCTCTGGTCCTTAGGCAGCATAATGGTCCGGGGCTCAAGTGGTTAATGTACAAAAAATAGATAAAAATGTCTGAAAAGACAAGACAAACATATACAAAAGGTAATCAATCTCTTTGCAGGGAATTGTGTCTGAGACATATAGAGCATAAATAGAGCATAAATAGGTAATATCACCCAGTGCCAGCGACCCCAAACCATTAACCCGCGCAGGGTGAGTGTGGTGGGGGTAGGTGGCTAATGCATATTTCCCGACATGTTTCGGAGAAGACCGTAGTCAAACTTGCATAATCCTTCTTCAGGGGAATTGTTTTACATACAGATGGGTGAAAGAAAATTATTTCTTGTCTCTAGAACATAAATATGAACATTAATAAGTAACATAGCAAAAAAAGGACCATATGAATGGTCTATTTTGTGGCTATTATTATATAACAAAAAATCATAGTACTTACATAATGAAGCTCATGTCATGAATAAAAACAAACAGATGAGGAAATCAACATGCTGGTTGTGAGGGTCCCAAGGTGACAGAGAGAGCGCCCGTGACAGCACGCGGAATCGCAAGGGCACTTTCACAAGGGATGCCCAATCCACCCTGTAGCAAACAATGTCAGCATTAGGGGGAGAGATTGCACAAAGGGAGAGGCCAAAAAAGTATGTTTATTTTTTAAAAAGATCTATAAGTGTGTAAGGACTGGCTCTGTAAGGTGCCAAGTCTATAAAAGACATGGTTCTTACCTAGGTTTTGAAGGTAGATCAGGGGCAACTGCTGCTGACAATCCGGTGTCTGCCACTGTATTGGCATAAGACATCCGGATGTGAGCAAAAGAGTGGCCTATATATGGGAGCAATAGATCATTATGGCAAGATTGCTCAAATCGATGCAGCTGTGTTGCGACACAGCTGAGAGAGATTGGATCAGGGGTGTGTGAAGAGTGGCCAATCCGAGGCATACCGAGAGACCGCCCCAGCCGCCGCGTTGACACGCACGGTGGGCGGGGACGTGCCTCAAGGGGCGTACCTCAGGCACAAGGGTGCGTGGCGCAGCTGCGCCCACAACTGGCGCGATGGCGTCATGCATCAGCGTGCCACCGGCGGGAAGGCCTCACCGATCGTCATGGAGACGACGGTGAGGACATGTAGACGCTCCGTCCCGCACAGCCAATACAAGACGGGAAGGAGAAGCCGTCACCGTCCTCAGCTGCAACAGGGGGAGCCCACCCGTCGGGTGTCAGCGCACAAGCAGCACCACGGGAACGACAGACGCCCGATCCTGCCACCTTGTGGATAGATGAAAAAAGGCAACCAGCATGTTTAACAAAGAAAATAATCACAGTGTGTCATGAAAAATAAAAAAATGAATAATAAAATGGACAAAAATAATGCAAAGATGAGTAATAGATGATGGGAAATAATGTGTAAAAGAAAAAAGAAAAAACAAGAGAAACAAAAACATAAACAGGGAAAAGGAGAACAACAGTGATTAAATACAAAACATAAAACAGCAATAAGAGGGATCAAGCCAGCACTATATACCAGAGTATATTGTTGTATATGGTTAGAATGATTAGAGGGGATCTGAACCGAGCTGATAACCTACATATTAAGTTCACAAACCCCTGATGAGAAGCCTGGGAGGAAGGGTCTAAAGTTAAAAGCCTCATTCAATCCTGGTGGCACAGTGGCTCGTAAACTGTGAATCCACCTAAGTTCACATTGAAGGAGGCTTTTATTAAAGTCACCACCTCGTGAACTAAAGTGGATGCGGTCAAGTCCCAAAAAATCAATTTTGGGGATCGAGGTGGGGTGTGCTTTTAATTAATTAAAAGTTGGCACTGCTGGTGCCTTTTATGGTTACACATTCTCTATACTCTTTTTCTGCCTTTAAAATCCAAAGGGGCGTCCCTTATATGCACTTTGTTGCAGACAATCTCTTCCAAATACCACCATAAGAAAGCTCTATTTGTGGGAAAAAAAGGACATCAATTTTGTTTGGGTACAACTTCACACGACCATGCAATTGTCAGTTAAAATGAGGCAGTGCCGTATCACAAAAAATGGCTTGGTCATTAAGGGGGGAAATCTTCTGGGGCTGAAGTGGTTAAAGTGGTTGTTAACCCACCTGTGTAACTATACACTTTCCTCTCTGGTTATGTATGTAATGTTGTTCTGTGATTATGCTTTATAAAAAATAATGCAGTATACACCTTATTTAAAGAGTGCTGATCAATTCTGAACTGAGGATCCCCCACTGATTTCAGTCAGGAGGGGAGGAGGAGAGAGGAGGAGAGAGGAGGAGAGAGGTGGGCCCCGCCAGCTGCAGCTGTCATGTGAGAGAGGAGAGACGCGGCAGGTCAAATCAGCACTGATCAGCGCTCTGTAAACAAGGTATATACTGCATTATTTTTATAAAGCACATTAACAAGGGGACATTACATACATAACCAGAGAGGACAGTGTGAGAAATGAATAGTAATTAGAGCAGCCGGAGCAGAGGGGGCAGGCACAGACATGAAGCTGACAGGCAGGGAGGGAGGGATGAAAGAGCACAGAGGAGGATAGAGGAACAGCGGATGACGGAGGCACGTAATCTGACCACGGTGCCAGGGCTCAGCAGCCATGTTACACCGTGTTCAGCGTACGGAGGGGAGGGCAGAAACCGGCAGGATTAGCCAGGTATTTCAGGTGATACAGGGGGCCAAATTTCAGAGCACAAGCACTGTGCTGTATAACTTTCTTTTAAGGAACAGGATCTTTATTTTATTTTTTTAGGTTAAAAAATGCTTTAAATCCCACTGCTGATGTGCATGACCTCAATGGCCTGTCGTGTGAATACTGGATGATTAATTTAAATTCTTCATGTTACCTTGAATAACTCTTGCCACCAGCGTGATCTGTTTGATATTGTTATAATACAAGTTATCTGCCAGCATCTGAGAAACTTTACAATAAATTATAGTATGTAACCAACTATCTGGTTACATCATACAACCGACATCAAATGGTAATGTTTAGATCCACAGGGGTTCTAACCCCCAATTTTAAAACTTAAGGGGTTATTTTATGCTTGTGTTATATATAGTACATTATAGGCAACGTTTGTTCATATAGGAGGATGCAAGATTATATGTGTTTTCTTTTAAATACTTGGCCAAGTTAATTTGAAATTGTACTTTGTATATATTCATTGTCATTTGGATCATTGAATAAAGAAATATATTGGGTTATTGGGTTCTAATATTTGGCAGAGAATTCAAGATGCACAAAGAAAATTGTTTAATGTAAACTGGTAATAACCCACACTTAGAAAAATCTTCCCCATTGTCCCACTCATTTTGGTCAAACCAAAGTATGTAGCTTTCCAACAATTGCAGTAGCTTATATGGACTCTCCTCAAATGCTACTTATACTAGGTCATCTGTGTTCTCATCAATAGGAAGGGCCCGAATGGACCCCTGTTCGGTTTGCACCAGAACTTTCGAACACTGCAAAAGTTTGGAACCGAATAACGAACCCCATTAAAGTCAATGGGACCTGAACGTCTAAAATCAAAAGTGCCCATTTTGAAGGCTTTTATACAAGTAATTGGACATAATGGTTATAGGGGTCCGGGTCCTGCCATCGGGGACATGTATCAATAAAAAAAGAGTTTGTGAAAAACGTCATTTTTAAATAAGCAGTGATTTTTTGATTTTTAAAGTGAAAGCATAAAAATGAAAAAATCCTTCGAATATAGTGCCTGGGGGTCCTCTTAGTCTACCTGTAAAGTGGCAGATTTGTACCATGTCTACAAACTGCTGCAGCAATAATTGCATTTATAAAGCCAAAAAAAAAAGATTTTCCCTGCAAGCTGCCTTTATTTTGCCCAGCAACTGCTGGGGAGCCAGTGTGTATGATGAGGCCACAATGTAGTGCACTGGGAACAAGATTAGAGATTTTTTGGATACATTCTCTTGTCACTTTGACTTTGGATAGAAATAACGGGTGTGTAAAAATTGGTCTTTGGGTCTTTGGTCTTTGAGTGATGGTGGCACCTTTCCACCGTAATCCTATAGAGGTACTCTTGATGAAAGCAAGAATTGGCCTTGCTGTAAAAAATTGCAATGATATGCACCTGTCAAACAGGTGCTAAATAATTGGTCTTTGGGTGTTAATTGTGCCCATGAAACCTATACCAAAAACATTCATCCAGATGAAATGATTGAACACCCTCAAAGCTAGGCAGCCTCGAAGTCCTGCAGAGATTCCACATCCTAAAAAGACTTAGTCAGTGACATCGGCATCAGGGGCTTCATAGCTGATAATCCAGGACTGATTCATTTTTTTATTTTTTTCAAGTTTAAGTCGTTTACTGAGAAATCTTACAGTACAAAGTAAATCCATCGCAGTATACTGCAAAATGCATAACATCAACTGAGATCTTCTAGTTAGAGAAGGGCAATAAAAAAGTGAAATGAAATAAAAAAAACAAAACAAATAAATGCATCAATGCCAAAGTTAATGCATAATAGAGCACTATATACTTGGAGCTGACCAGACACCCCGTATGGGATCACACTGTGTCCAAATCTGGCCCTTGTTTTATCAGAAAATGAGTGCTCTGTAAAGGATGGAACTAGTGACGCCTCTCCCGAACCACCGTTACGATCCGGAGAAACATCACCACCCCCTGTGGTTGTACATTTCAAAGTTGTGAGGAGATAACATGTATGATCTCAAATAGAACAAGATGGATGGAGAACATTATCTTTCGGTTGCTTAGTAATCGATTAAATTTGACTTTATCCGAAAAACGAACTAAAAAGAAAAGTAGGAAAAGAAAAGAAGGAGTAAGAGGAGGGGGGTTAGGAGGAATGATGCCAACACTCAGATCAAGTATAACTATCAAACCGTGGTGGTCCCTGGTATAAGGGATATACCTAAATGCCTTGCCCAGGGTTCCCAAGCTGCTTCAAATGCTTTGGGGTTGTCCAAAATTTTGCTAACTAATCTTTCCTGGGACATAATCCAAGAAATTTTTTTTTAACAGCTACAATGGAAATTTTCAGTGTCTTCCAAGCTTTAGCGATCATGATTTTCACTCCTAGCAACATGAAAGTTATCAATCAATGGGAATACTTAGAGATTTTGGGGATATGCCCATTGCAGTAAAGCAATCTGTGGGTTCTTAGGTATCGGAAGGCTTGTGACTCTACGAATGAGATTAAAAATTTTATTCCAAAAACCTCTAATGCTCGGGCAATCCCACCAAATATGCATCATAGTGTATAGTGAGATGAACCACCGAAGGTCAACTATATTGCCTTCAAAAAGTTGCCAACATCCCAGATCAGTACATAGGATAAGACCCTTGAGTCAGGGAACTTATATACCCCCCAGTATAATGAGACTTTATAGGCGAACCGATTAAATTAGATAAAAAATGTTTTATTTATTTAGAAAAGCATAAAAACAGAATACATTGGACATAAATCTTAACAAAAGTGCTTATGCAATAGAATTTGCTTTCATATAATTATTGTATACTTCCATTTGTAAACAAGATATTTTCTCTAGAAGCCTGACATGTTTCAGGACGATGTCCCTTCTTCAGAGGCGTATTGCAGAGAGAAAAATCATATATGTAGAAGATACATTCTGAAACAACAAATGAAAACAATTTGCACAATGTAACATTATGAACATAAGAAGGTTTAGCAGCCCAGCGCCCCACAGTGTCCACCATACATACCAGTAAAAGGTTTTCAGGAATGAAAAGTACATGCATAAGATATGCACATGCATCCAGTTTTGGATGAGACGGCAAATTACATATTTTGGGTAAAAACGCACTGGCTGTCGGTTGACCAACCAGCGTGAAGTAATGGTTATCCCTCGGCTTCAGAAGTGACTCCGCAAAGGCCCCCAAATGAAAGGACGACCCTGCTGGATTACCAAAATAACCTTAGAAAAAAAGGAAAGGAAGCTTTTTAAGTAGTTTTATCAAAACCTATGAATTTGCATACATTTTATTTCCCGTTCGCCATAAGGGGCTTTCTCTTTAATTTAATTTGGACAAAATGTCTGGCCAGTATCCCATATTTACAAGGTCATACTGTATTCAGGACTTCTAATATTAAAAAGAAGACATTCAAGAAAAAACTGCTAAGTTTAAGACATTGGCGATGCCGCTGTCTGCTACTGCAAAGAAAAAAGCTTTTCTGCCTGTGTGTAAAAGCAAAGTAATCATGCAGCTGGACCGCTTTTAAATATAAGTACAAGACGAAAAAGTAGGAGGGTTTGCTTGCCTCTGTCTCTCAGAGAGCGTGTCTTGCAAAAAGATATATCTCATATTAAGAAGGAGAGAAGTGTTTAAAATGACTCACTTGTTAGATACAAAGATAATGCACGGGCAGCTGGAGCATGGAGAGCCTTGATGGTGGAATAACACACTGGGCAGGACGCCAGGAAGCGGCTTAAATAGCCATCGGCGCCTGCGCAGTGATATTCCAATAAGAAGTGTCAGCAGAGGGAAGGATGCCGCTCTGCGTGATGCGCATGCGTCGGACGGAGCGACGCGCACAGGGAAGACAGACACCCAGAGGCCCTAAAAAGAAAAAGGCTCCGAGGTTGCGCGGTCCCTGAATGATGGCGTCACCACGCACGACGCAAAGCGCAGCAGCGTGCTGTCAAACTAATGCTTACTGTAACATGGGATCGGACAAGGACAGTAGAGGAAAAACAACCATTACGATGGCAACTGGGAGAGCGGTCACACAAACGGGGAGGGAAGAAAGGGGAAAAGGGGGGAGATGGACAAGGAAAGCAGATATAAAGAAAAGGAAAAAGACAATCAGATAGATAGTGGGTTATTGCGACCGTATAGAAAAAAGCAAAATACATGAAGTGATTAAATCAAAAAATATATTATAAAAGTCAACTGACTGATTTTATTTGGGAACCAAAAAAAGGGGGGAGGGGACCTAGGGCATCCAAAGATGGGACCCCAGGGGAGGGTCTGCACGGCGCCCACCCAGAGCCGAAGTGCTGGGGGAGCATCATGCAGGTCCACCCCACCGACGCACGAGAACACCGTCATGACAAGCCCGTGGTCAGATGAGTCTGCAGTGTAAAAAGGTGCCACGCCGTCATGATGGTTCGGCGTGGCCCACGTGCGCCGGGCGGAGACAGATCCAAAGCCAGACAACCAAAAAATGTAAACTGAATAAAAAAGTTTTAAATCACAAAGCCAAAGTTAGTAAGTGTCTCGAAATGAAGTGGTTCTAAAGGTCACCACTCTGGTAAATTAAGCATGGTGGACGTAGCTGGGTGCGCAGTGAATGGGTAAACATAAATGACAGACAGTATCATACCACATATGGAATATTTTGTACATCGAATCAAATAACAGAAATTGTTAGGGCTATATACACGCATATGTAAACACATAGATACTAAATATATTATACAAGTTATTATACGTGTACAGCTATGTTGGAACGATGTTCTATAAGTACAGGTGGCATCATCAAAAGATGTGTGCAAGGAATTCATCATCAAAGACATAATCAACTAATCCATTACTTTTGGGTAATTCAAGAATATCCTCCAAGAATGCATATTCCCGATATTTTTCAGGTATGCAGTGTTGGATTCTCATTCTTTTTCGCACCCACCTGAGACAAAGCCCTCCAAAAAGGGACGAAAACTCATCTGGGTATTTAAACCTGGAAATTGTGTTGCATTGAGGCTTGCGATCCAACGGACCTCCCTCTGGAGCAAGATCTTGTTCCAATCACCACCCTTCGTATCCGGATGGACACGGTCGAGGATGGTGAAGTGGACAAGGGGAAACTTGGCCGTGTGGTGGTCTCGCACATGTCACCCCAGAGGGAGGTCCGGGTCCACCTGCCTCATGCTGGTGATATGTCGTGCCGCCCTTTTATGGAACTCTAATTTGGTTTTGCCAACGTAAAAGCATTTACTTTGGCAAGTTAGTAAATAAATAACTCCAGGGGTTTTGCAATTAGCAAAATGTCTCGGCCTGTACATTCTTCCATTAGGTAGTTTGAATTTGTTTTGTGTGTTCATATAGCGGCAACATGAACATCCACCACATGTAAAAGTTCCTAGTCGTTTGCATATATCTGAACGAAAGGTGCCTGTGTATTCACTTTTTACGAGATAATCCCCTAATGAACGGGCCTTCCTGTACGTAATAGTGGGTGTTGCAGATATATGTGGTTTTAAATTGGGGTCTATTTGTAGTAGATGCCAATGTTTTTGTAGGATACTTTTGATGATCCCATGCTGCTTATTATAAGTGGTAATTACTCTAACGGCTGATTGGGAGGTAGAAGGTGTTTTTTTGGAGAACAAGATGTTGTGCCTTAATTGTCCTCGGGCTCTTTTAAAGGCTTTTTTTAGGCATGTGGGCGAGTATCCTCGCTCAAGAACTCTCTCTCTTAATTTATTAGCTTCCCTGACAAAGTCAACATCTTTTGAGCAGTTACGTCTGAGTCTTAAATATTGCCCGTAAGGGATGGATGAAACTAATGATTTGGGATGTGAGCTTGATGCATGTAAGATGGTATTTCCAGCGGTCTCTTTCAGGAATGAAAAGTACATGCATAAGATATGCACATGCATCCAGTTTTGGATGAGACGGCAAATTACATATTTTGGGTAAAAGGCAAAAAATGGGTTTCAAGGCAAAGAATATGATAAAAACATCTTCTCAATCGGAAATCCCTTCTTTATTCTTCCAACTTGGTAAAATTGTTGATAAAAAAGTAGCATGCTTTTGGCATGCAGATACATTTGATAAATATATCCAGGAGGATTACGTATCCAAATCTTTCCAATGCTGGAAGATGTTGACCCTAGCTTTAAAAGCAAATGGGAAAACAATTTACAACTATGCACTCAAACCATAGAATACGAAGAAAAAATCAAAATCCGATTGAATCAAAAATCCCAAGAAAGTTTATTAACTAGGGATAAAAAACTTTGGAGAGATAAAAGAGCCTTCCAGGAAGGCACCGCTTATAAATGGCACCAAACTTCTGTAACTCCACGCTCACACAGGGGTAATATCAATAGAACTTCCAGGGATTCTGAATCCAATTCCTCGTTAAACTCTTCTGTCTCATCTTCTTTTCACAATAGACAAAGGAATCGCAAACCATGAAAAAACAAAAGACCACCGTCTGGAGATGACCCGGCGCACACTAAGAAAAGAATTACAGACACGACCACTAATCTTCTCCCTATTGGTAAAGGTAACTCACGTGGGGAAAACCAGCTCTCTTCAGTAGGGCCTACTGGTGCAGGGTCTATTGCATCCACATCTATGGGTGATACTTCTCTATCATCGATCACCACTACACTTCTTCGCTCTGATCAAGATTTTTTAGTCCACTAAACGGAGACTCCGTCTCCGAATCTACCGAGTCCTCACCTTCCTGTCAACTAAAACTTTAAATATTGTCAATCTCTCTAACCATCCACTCACACAAGCTAAAAGTGATCTGTTACACAAGGGCCTTAGCTTTTGCCCAGATGCAGATCCCTTTGAAGTCATAAAAGACCTACATCTTTTTGCTAGAAAATTGTACTATACAAGTACCATTTCCAAAGAGAAAGACAAAAATATTTCCCAAACAGAAATTAAAAGATCAGATGAGGCGCTTGACGACCATTTAACCCTCCTTGAGGAACAGGACCCCAGCGACCTCATCGACACAATCAATATTGAAAATCTTCTAGAGGAACATATCACAAAGGAAGTTCCATCTCGGTCAGATAAACAGGTAAAATTTAAGAAAAAATCAGACAAATTTCCACCCTTTACAACTAATCCTAATCTAGCAGCATTCATAGCATCCACCACATCAGAGATCAAGAAATTGAAAATTAGAAAACCACAAATTTCCCAAAGTAATCTCACTAATGATGAACTACTGGCCTTAGAATCTCTAAAAAAAGAGCATTCTCTCACAATCAAGCCATCAGACAAGGTGGCAACATTGTCATTATGACTAATGAGCAGTATAAAGATATGTGCCTAAAGGTTTTAACCAACCTATCATGGTATAAACCTATTTCAAAAAGTATCATAAACAAATTCTATGTTGCCTTCTTTGATTTGGTTGATAAGGCGTTCTGCAGCGGAGCTATCGACAAAGACATCTGGGAATACATAAGAACACCATATCCACGCACCCCTACATTGTATTGCCTTCCCAAAATACACAAAAACAAAGAAACCCCCCCCGGGCGTCCCATCATTTCCGGAAATGGGTCCTTAACTGAAAACCTGAGCAAGTTTGTAGACAGTCACCTCAGACCCTATGTTGCAGGTCTGTTTTCATATATTAGGGACACTATCCATCTGTTGCAAAATCTAGAAGAACTACACATACTACCACACTCGCTCTTAGTGGCCATCGACGTCGAGGCACTATACAACTCTATTCCGCACGATGCAGGACTTTCAGTCATCAGACATATTTTGTCACAAACTTAATTCCTTTCTTCTGGAATCTCTTGATTTCATTCTAACACATAATACCTTCACGTTTGACGGCTCCCACTACCTCCAGGTGCAGGGGGTTGTGATGGGGACTTGTTGTGCCCCATCGTATGCCAACCTGTACCTGGGGGAGTGGGAGCGGTCGCTTCTGTCAGATGATAGCCTCTCGCCATATACCACCCATGTAGCAGCATGGTTCAGGTATATAGACGATATATTCATGATATGGAATGGTACATCTGAGGCCTTATACTCTTTCATACAAATCATGAACTCAAATAACTCTAACTTGTTTTTCACAATGACTTTCAGTGATACTTCAATTACTTTTCTAGATTTAAGTATAATCCACAGATGGGTCCCTATCCAGCGGTCTCTATCGGAAAGAGACCGCTGGAAATACCATCTTACATGCATCAAGCTCACATCCCAAATCATTAGTTTCATCCATCCCTTACGGGCAATATTTAAGACTCAGACGTAACTGCTCAAAAGATGTTGACTTTGTCAGGGAAGCTAATAAATTAAGAGAGAGAGTTCTTGAGCGAGGATACTCGCCCACATGCCTAAAAAAAGCCTTTAAAAGAGCCCGAGGACAATTAAGGCACAACATCTTGTTCTCCAAAAAAACACCTTCCACCTCCCAATCAGCCATTAGAGTAATTACCACTTATAATAAGCAGCATGGGATCATCAAAAGTATCCTACAAAAACATTAGCATCTACTACAAATAGACCCCAATTTAAAACCACATATATCTGCAACACCCACCATTACGTACAGGAAGGCCCGTTCATTAGGGGATCATCTCGTAAAAAGTGAATACACAGGCACCTTTCGTTCAGATATATGCAAACGACTAGGACATTTTACATGTGGTGGATGTTCATGTTGCCGCTATATGAACACACAAAACAAATTCAAACTACCTAATGGAGGAATGTACAGGCCGAGACATTTTGCTAATTGCAAAACCCCTGGAGTTATTTATTTACTAACTTGCCAATGTAAATCTTTTGATGATGCCACCTGTACTTATAGAACATCGTTCCAACATAGCTGTACACATATAATAACTTGTATAATATATTTAGTATCTATGTGTTTACATATGCGTGTATATAGCCCTAACAATTTCTGTTATTTGATTCGATGTACAAAATATTCCATATGTGGTATGATACTGTCTGTCATTTATGTTTACCCATTCACTGCGCACCCAGCTACGTCCACCATGCTTAATTTACCAGAGTGGTGTCCTTTAGAACCACTTCATTTCGAGACACTTACTAACTTTGGCTTTGTGATTTAAAACTTTTTTACTCAGTTTACATTTTTTGGTTGTCTGGCTTTGGATCTGTCTCCGCCCGGCGCACGTGGGCCACGCCGAACCATCCCAGATGACGGTGTGGCACCTTTTTACACTGCAGACTCGTCCGACCACGGGCTTGTCATGACGGTGTTCTCGTGCGTCGGTGGGGTGGACCTGCATGATGCTCCCCCAGCACTTCGGCTCTGGGTGGGCGCCGTGCAGACCCTCCCCTGGGGTCCCATCTTTGGATGCCCTAGGTCCCCTCCCCCTTTTTTTGGTTCCCAAATAAAATCAGTCAGTTGACTTTTATATTATATTTTTTGATTTAATCCCTTCATGTATTTTGCTTATTTCTATACGGTCGCAATAACCCACTATCTATCTGATTGTCTTTTTCCTTTTCTTTATATCTGCTTTCCTTGTCCATCTCCCCCCTTTTCCCCTTTCTTCCCTCCCCGTTTGTGTGACCGCTCTCCCAGTTGCCATAGTAATGGTTGTTTTTCCTCTACTGTCCTTGTCCGATCCCATGTTACAGTAAGCATTAGTTTGACAGCACGCTGCTGCGCTTTGCGTCGTGCGTGGTGACGCCATCATTCAGGGACGGCGCGACCTCGGAGCCTTTTTCTTTTTAGGGCCTCTGGGTGTCCATCCTCCCTGTGCGCGTCGCTCCGTCCGACGCATGCGCTTCACGCAGAGCGGCATCCTTCCCTCTGCTGACACTTCTTATTGGAATCTCACTGCGCAGGCGCCGATGGCTATTTAAGCCGCTTCCTGGCGTCCTGCCCAGTGTGTTATTCCACCATCAAGGCTCTCCATGCTCCAGCTGCCCGTGCATTATCTTTGTATCTAACAAGTGAGTCATTTTAAACACTTCTCTCCTTCTTAATATGAGATATATCTTTTTGCAAGACACGCTCTCTGAGAGACAGAGGCAAGCAAACCCTCCTACTTTTTCGTCTTGTACTTATATTTAAAAGCGGTCCAGCTGCATGATTACTTTGCTTTTACACACAGGCAGAAAAGCTTTTTTCTTTGCAGTAGCAGACAGCGGCATCGCCAATGTCTTAAACTTAGCAGTTTTTTCTTGAATGTCTTCTTTTTAATATTAGAAGTCCTGAATACAGTAAGACCTTGTAAATATGGGATACTGGCCAGACATTTTGTCCAAATTAAATTAAAGAGAAAGCTCCTTATGGCGAACGGGAAATAAAATGTATGCAAATTCATAGGTTTTGATAAAACTACTTAAAAAGCTTCCTTTCCTTTTTTTCTAAGGTTATTATGGGGATCCAGCAGGGTCGTCCTTTCAATTGGGGGCCTTTGCGGAGTCACTTCTGAAGCCGAGGGATAACCATTACTTCACGCTGGTTGGTCAACAGACAGCTAGTGCGTTTTTACCCAAAATATGTAATTTGCCGTCTCATCCAAAACTGGATGCATGTGCATATCTTATGCATGTACTTTTCATTCCTGAAAACCTTTTACTGGTATGTATGGTGGACACTGTGGGGCGCTGGGCTGCTAAACCTTCTTATGCCGCGTACACACGGTCGGACTTTTCGTCTACAAAAGTCCAACGGACGCTGACGGACTAAAGCTGGCTGGTAATCCGATCGTGTGTGGGCTTCTCCGGACTTTCAACGGACTTTTTTAGCCTCAAATCCGACGGACTTTAGATTTGAAGCATGCTTCAAATCTTTACGTCGTAAGTACGACGGACCCCGAAATCCGCTCGTCTGTGTGCTAGTCCGACGGACAAAAACCCATGCTAGGGCAGCTATTGGCTACTGGCTATGAACTTCCTTATTTTAGTCCGGTGTACGTCATCACGTACGAATCCGTCGGACTTTTGTGTGGTCGTGTGTAGGCAAGTCCGTCCGTTAGAAAGTCTGCTGCAAGTCCGCCGAAAGTCCGCCGGAAGTCCGCCGGAAGTCTGTCGGACAGGCTGTCGGACTTTTGTAGACGAAAAGTCCGACCGTGTGTACGCGGCATTATGTTCATAATGTTACATTGTGCAAATTGTTTTCATTTGTTGTTTCAGAATGTATCTTCTACATATATGATTTTTCTCTCTGCAATACGCCTCTGAAGAAGGGACATCGCCCTGAAACATGTCAGGCTTCTAGAGAAAATATCTTGTTTACAAATGGAAGTATACAATAATTATATGAAAGCAAATTCTATTGCATAAGCACTTTTGTTAAGATTTATGTCCAATGTATTCTGTTTTTATGCTTTTCTAAATAAATAAAACATTTTTTATCTAATTTAATCGTATGGTTCGCCTATAAAGTCCCATTATACTGGGGGGTATATAAGTTCCCTGACTCAAGGGTCTTATCCTATGTAAATATGCATCATAGAGCCCTGGGCTTGGCACTCCCTAAAGCATAGAGAGGAGGAAGAGGGGAATATCTTAGCCAGTCTTGTCGGAACAAGATACCATCTAGACATCACTTTCCAATTAGCCTCTACCAATGAAATGTTCATAATACCTTTATGCGCTCTTAATGCTCTTCTGTGCCATTCCTCCAGGTCCCAGGTTTCCTGTAAGTCTTTCTCCCAGGCTTCCATATATAATTTGGAGGTAGGTTCTGATAAGGATAAGTAGATTGTGGAAATACCATTGAGGAAAGGAAATGGGAAATTTGGTAGTACCTAAATTTCTCCGAATCGTGTATGTCCAGCTTAGCTGTACAGAATTTCAGGGAGATCGGACTGGATTGAGTGAAAAAGTGTCCGATCCAATACATCCCCTTATCCAACCACCATTGAAAGGATTTGATATTCATACCTGGACTAAAGAGGGGATTATGGAAGATGTGAGCCAACGGCTGTGTTTCTGATGTAAGAGAAGGCAAGTGTTTCAAACCAACCCATAATCGCAGGGAATGTGAGAGAGTGGGGGACATGATAGGTGGTCTAGATTTGCGGGGGGGTTCATAAAAGGAAATCTAACGTGTATGAGGGAACCGCCTGTCCTTCTATAGAGATATGTCCGCAAAGATCTGAATTTCTTGACCTTGGAAAGAAATGCGTGACTGTTTTCTGGATACTTTCATGATCTCTTCTTTCACACGGTAATAATGTGGTTTTACCACTATATCCCTGGGGTTCCCGTCTTTCCTTGGGGGTCCCAGTGACCTGTGTGCCCTGTCCAGCTCCAGTTTGTGTGGCGGTATGGAAGGGATAATAGATTGTATGAGGTCTTGAATGGCTTTAGGGGCATCTGTGACTGATTCAGGGATACCTCTGACCCTGAAATTGTTTCCTGGACCGATTTTCAAGGTCATTAATACGGTTCAGTGCCACATCCAATTGTTCTTGTATCACATGTATGTGGTCTGTATTTTGGTTAGCCCTGGATATCGTTATATCAAGTTTATTCTCAATTGCTTCCATTCTAGAGCCCAAGTTTTGGAAGTCTGCTCGGATATCTGTAGTGATCTTGCTGGCTGTAATAGCAAGTCCTCGCTCCAGTAGTTCAGAGAATTTAATGAACCAGTCCCCTGCGTTTTGGGGAATGTTCTGAATCTGGCTAATGTCCTAAATCTGGCTACGTGTAGTGGGGGGTTGTCAGCCCCATGCCCTGGAGTAGTATTCAAAGGGGACAGTAGGTAGTTGTCAAATGTACGCTCAATCAGCGATTCAGTGGATGCAGGCGAGGGGATCATATTATTGAGGCTGCCAGGATTAGCTTGGGGAGTGAAGGCTAGAGTAGCTGGAGTTATAACTTGCGTGTACCCCATTTGTCCCCCTGCCTGTGAGTCTTGTGTCTGAGACGCGACTGCCATCTTGGAAGTGGCCTGTGATCCCTCGGGCGAGAATTGAGGCCCCAGATAGCGGCGGACCGAGCTGCTGGACATCCGGGTGTGCTCGAGTGGCTCCGCGTGCTATCCCCGCTGTTTACAGGTGTCCTTCGGGTCTGGCTTCAGAGCTAGTGCGGCTTACTTGCTCGGACAGAGTGGAGCTCCCGGCTTATGCAACCATGTTGGAAGTCCCGCGCATGCGCACCGGACTGATTCATTTTTATAAAAGTCAAAGGGTCCACGGAGTCTGCAGACAGACGCATTCTATGATCAGTAACGAAACCTCCTACAGCAGTGCCCATTCTGAAAGAACGCTGGATGCAGGGCAGCCCAACATTTCAATAGCATACTGGAAAGTTCTGGCCAGTGGTCTATTCTCATGGCCCAGTAAGTCAGTGGATCCTCAGCTGGAAAGCTCTCCATCTCTGTTTCGTTCACCATGTGATGCAGACACTGCTGATGGGATGTGATAGCTGACAGCCCTGGGCGTCGAGGACTAAAAAAAATTCCGAAATGCCTTCTCCAACACTCCTCTCTTGACCAACAGAAGACTCAAAACTACGTTTTCCAAGACACTAACCTACTTGAGTCAGGAAAATGTTCAATAAAATCCTCTTTAACATGTCCTCAAGAGATTTTATCTTCTGCACTCTCTGTGGGGACGGGATGAGTTCTGAAACCTTCCCCTTATAACGGTGGTCAAGCAGGGTTGACAACCATTAATCATCCTTCTCCTTTATGCCATGTATTCTTGGGTCCTTTTGCAGGCTTTGAAGCATGAGGTTGCCCATACGCCTCAAAATTTGCTGAGGCTTGAGAAGCAGACTCCTTGGGGTCACTCAGGATGACAATATCTGGAACTTCCTCCTCCCAGCCACGTACTACTCCCAAGGATCCTGAGGTTGGAAAGCCATCGCTTACAGATTGACACGTCTTCCTCTTCTTCAAAGCCTATGAAAGTGACAGAATCCTCCTCCTCATCCTCTTTCTCCTCCTGTGTGTTCTGTTACATAGGAATGATGGTGTCTGGATAAAGTGGGCCTTGAGAGGAAAGGAAGTCCTCCTCTTCTTCCTGCTGCTCTGCATCCAGTGCCCTGTCCATAATGCCATGCAGAGTCTGCTCCAACAGGAACACAACAGGGATTGTGTCACTGATGCATGCACTGTCACGGCTCACCATCCTTGTGGCCTCCTCAAATGGTGACAATACAGTGCATGCATCCCTAATGATCAGCCATTGGCGTTGGGAAACAAAAGCCGAGGCGGCCTGAGCCTGTCATCGTGCCGTATTCGCATAGGTACTCGTTGACGGCCCTCTGCTGCATGTATAGCCGCTGCAGCATTGAGAAAGTCGAGTTCCACCTGGTGGGCATGTCAAAAATCAGGTGGTTTACAGGCAGGTGGATTTACCGCTGAATTTCATTCAACCGAGCACTGGTTGTGTATGACCGCCTGAAATGGCTACAGACTCTTCTGATCAGCTTTAGCACATCTTGCAACCCTGGATATGTATTTAGGAAAAACTGAACCACCAAATTGTAGACATGTGCGGTTCGTTTCGTATGAATCGAAAATTCGTACAAATTTCCGAAAATTCGTACATTGGGAAGCATCCGAAATACGAATTTTTAAGCTTCCAAATTGTATACGAAATTTTGTTGAAGAATTTCGGATCCAAATTCCCTTACAATGGAAACGTGACTGGTGTTTTGTTGACCAATCACAGGTTTTCTTCTGCTGCTGAGTGAGGGTTGGGAAAATGAGCTTTTTTAATATGGGAGTGCAAGACTGGTACTGGTAGTCACTGGGAGATTCAGAATCGGACAAAATAAGAATGTTCATTAATATTATTTTATTATTGTCATAATAATTACAATTATTCGTGATGATGAAGTTAAAAACCCAGGAAGTCAGCACAGCACAGGGATGGTGGGAGCCCCTCATAATGAGTACAGCAGGGGTACAGCCCCAGGAGGAAGTCAGCACAGCACAGGGATGGTGGGAGCCCCTCATAATGAGCACAGCACAGGGATGGTGGGAGCCCCTCATAATGAGCACAGCAGGGGTACAGCCCTAGGAGGAAGTCAGCACAGCACAGGAATGGTGGGAGCTCATAATGTGCATAATGAGTCGATGACAGCCATATTGAGAAAGGTATTTTTTGCTTTTTAAATTCATCATAACGAACGTCCATAATTGTAACGAAAAGTTAACGAACCTGAATAAAATTCATATTTCGTACGAATCCAAATTGAGTTTCGGACACAAATTACGAAATACAAATTAACGGCTAATACGAAATGGAACGGAACAAAACTAAACAAATTTATTGACGGCGCACATGTCTACCAAATTGAGGACATGTACAAGGCATGGAATATGTGTCAACTTTCCCTGTCTAAGGGCGGACAGGAGGTTTGAGCCATTATTGCACTATTCCTGGCTCCAGCTGGCGTGGTGTGAACCACCTCTGGGCCTGTCCCTACAGAGCTGCAAGAATTTCTGCTCTGGTGTGGTTCCCGTCCCCTAAATGCACCAGCTGAAGCACTGCATGGCACCTTTTAGCCTGACTCTGGGAATAGCCCTTTGAACGCTTAGGGGGTACCTGATGTTCATAGGACAATTCTGCAGAGGAGGGCATGGAGGTGGAGGAGGAGGGGGTGGTAGAGCTCACAGGTCCAGCATCATCACCACCAGCTGTATGTAGATGTGTGGGCACAACAAACTACAGCACCGAGCCCTTTCCTGCATCCTTTTGAGTTGCAAGCAGCATTACAGTGTGCTGTGAACAAAATATATCATCCCTGCCTTGCTGGACCACATGTCAGCAGTCAGGTGGATCTTACGGCTGACTGCCTTGCACAATGATGCCAGAACAGTCCCTTCCATGTGATGGTAGAGAGATGGAACGGCCTTACGTGAAAAGTAGCAGTGACTGGGAACCTGCCATTATGGTACAGCACATTGTGCAAATTCACGGAAGGGGGCAAAATCCACCAGGCTGAAAGGCAGAAGTTGGAGAGCCAACAGCTTTGACAAGCTTGCACTTAGATGCTGGGCATGTGGGTGGCAGGTACTGTATTTTTTTTTTCCGCTGCAGCAGATGGGGCAGAGAAATTTGCTGGCTACAGTCTGCAGCTGGTGGTGTGCTGCTGGCAGATGTGCTGCTAGGACCTGGGACACCCTGTGCTATACCATCATCTCTGTCAGTGGAGGCTGCTGAGAGGTAATGACTGAATATAGCAGATTGAAGTGGGTAAGGGGGAGAAGGAGGAGGGACAGATTTGTGCCCCTTTTGTGTGGCCTTTAGGTTCTCTTGCCAACGGGCTGAGTGGTTGGACATTAAATGCATTGTTAGGCATGTGGTACCCAAATGGCTGGTGTTTTTGCCATGTTTGATGTGCCTGAGACACAGTTTGCAGATAGCAACAGTGCGATCTGCTGCAGATGTGCTTAAAAAGGCCCAGACAGCTGAGCTTTGAAGAGTGGGCCGGGAAATAACAGCTGCAGAATGTGATGGAATAGGGTGGCTGATCTCTACTCTTTCTTGATGTCGGCCTCCTTGGGGTTGTGCAGCCTCACCTTCAGTTTCCTCCACTGCTCTATCTGGCACCCAAGTCGCATCAGTGACCTCATCATCATCATCATCTCCTCCATCATCATTACCACTGGAGACAACTTGGCAATACACTGCGGCTGGGGGAACATGAATGCCAATTTGTCTACCAGTGTTCTCCCCTCTCACTTGGCTTTTGTTCCTGTCATCCTCAACCTCAGAACCAACACCTGAATCCAGTAATGGCTGGGCATCATCAAGGAGCAAGTGGCTGACGCTGTGGTCAAATAACTCAGCTGACTCCTCCATGGCTGATTTTGGGGCTATGGCAGGAATAGATGTGGACAAGGGGGCAGGTTTATACACTTTGGCAACTGCAGGGGACTGCATACTTGTCTCTGCTTGCGTGACAGAGGATGAGGAGGATGAGGAAGGTTTAGTAACGAGTCCACCACCTCCTCTGCATGCTGTGGCTGGATAGCACGGACAAACTTACTAAACAGGAAATTATGCCCTGCCTCAGGACTGACCACCACGTCCACCTTTGTCTGTGGACACATTTGTTGCTGGCCCCCTTACAGCGCCAAGGAAACATCTGCCTCTCCTTGTTGTCCTCCCAGACATTATTGGGAGGGAGGGGTGGTACTTATAAGCAAATGTAAAGAAGAAGTGGAAATCTGTACGTAGATGCACTTTAATCAATGTAAAGTGGTGTTTGGTGCACTTTATTTGAGTACTCACACTACACAGACACACTCCACATATACACTATAATATACTGCACTATACTGCACCAAACATATGGTGACGCACTTTAAACTGGCAGTAACACACACAAAACTATATGGCGTTAAAATGGCAGTAACGCACACAGAACTATTTGACGTTAAAATGGCAGTAACACACAAAAAACTATATGACGTTAAACTGGCAGTAATGCACACAGAAGTAAATGACGTTAAACTTGCAGTAATGCACAAAACTATATGGCGTTAAACAGGCAGTAATGCACACAGAAGTAAATGGCGTTAAACTGGCAGTAACGCACACAGAACTATATGGCGTTAAACTGGCAGTAACGCACAAAAAATGATATGGCATTAAACTGCCAGTAACGCACACAGAAGTAAAAGACGTTAAACTGGCAGTAGCGCACACAGAACTTTATGGCATTAAACTGACAGTAACGCACAAAAAACATATGGCGCTAAACTGGCAGTAACGCACACAAAATTATATGGTGTTAAACTAGCAGTAACACACACAAAACTATATAGCGTTAAACTGGCAGTAACGCAAACAGAACTATATGGCGTTAAACTGGCAGGAAGGCACAAAAAAACGATATGGCGTTAAACTGGCAGTAACGCACACAAAAATATATGGCGTTAAACTGGCAGTAACGCACACAGAAGTAAATGGCTTTAAACTGGCAGTAAAGCAAACAAATTGACGGTGTTCAACCGTCACTACACTGACGCTATCTGAACTGTCCCTTCTCTTGCTATACACTAATGTAAAGATTAGTGATACGGTCTCACTACACTACACTGAAACTATCTGAGCTGTCCCTACTCAACACTAATGTATGTATGAATGACACGGTCTCACTACACTACAGTGAAACTATCTGGGCTGTCCCTACTCTAGCTGCACACTATGCAAAGCTGAATGATGGCCCTCCTCACTACACTCACACCATCCCTTGACTGACACTAAACTAATATTCTACACTGACAATTGAAGCAAAATAGCACAGTATAGCACACTAACTAACTAATGGCACTGAACAGAGCCCTGTTCTATCTCTCTCCACGTCAAAATCACACTGAAAATGGCTGCCATTGAAAGAATGCTTTTATATTGTGGGGCAGGAATGAGCCATGATTGGATAAAGTCATGATGGCAGTGTCCAATCATGACTCTGACAGTGCTCTGTGCCCTGATTGACTGAAGCTTTCACTGCTTCAGCCAATCAGGGCTTGCAATGCACTGTTCAGCGCCGCAATGCATTGTGGTCAGTTCAGGGGGCCGAACAAACGGTCAAACGTCCCATTTGTTCGGATGTTTGCTGAACGACCAAACAACAAAAGTTCAGCCTGGCCTGAACTTATGCTCGGGCCAAACTGTTTGCCCATCCCTACTCATCAACAACCATTTAGGTTTACAGTCATGAAACATACCTCTAATTCAGGGGTCTCCAAACTCTCTGAACAAAGGCCAAGTTTACTGTCCTTCAGACTTTGAGGGGGCCAGACAGTGGCCAGTGGGAGTAGAAAATTCCCCTTCATTGGTAATAGGAACAGTGTCCCATTGTTGGTATTAGTGGAGTGAAGCAATAGTGCCCATTGATGATGTCAGTGTGAGGAATAGTGCCCCATCATTGGTGTCAGTGAAAGAAATAGTGTCCATCATTGGTGTCAGTGGCCCGTTATTGGGGTTAGTGGTAGGAATACTGTCCTGCCTTGTATTAGTGGGAGGAATAGTGTCCCAAGGGCCTGATAAAGGCAAGCGAAGGGCCACATTCAGCCCTTGGGCCACAGTTTGGAGATCACTGCTCTAATTTAACTGACAGTCATTCATTTAACAACTTATTTTGGATTTGTAAAAGGTTAAAGCGGTTGTAAAGGCTGAAGGTTTTTTCTTTGCATTAAGATAAGAAAAACCTTCTGTGTATAGCAGCCCTCTTCAGCCCCCTAATACTTACATGAGCCAGTTTTTATCCAGTGTCTAAGTGTCTAAGCTGCGCGGGACTCCCCTCCTCATTGGCTGAGACAGCAGCATGGCACAATTAGCTCCTGCTGCTGTCAATCAAAAACGATCAGCCAATCAGGAGAGGGGGGCAGGGCCGGATCACAGCTCTGTGTCTGAATGTACACAGAGAGCTGTGACATGGCTTGAATGCCCCCACAGCAAGCTGCTTGCTGTGGGGGAACGCAACAGGAGGGAGGGGCCAGGAGTACCGAACAGGCACCTGAGAAGAGGACGATCTGGGCTGCTCTGTGCAAAACCAACTGCACAGAGCAGGTAAGTATAACATGTTTGTAATTAAAAAAAAAACAAGACTTTACAATCACTTTACATTGCTTGCTGATTGTTAAACTATACTATAGTTAATATAGCCATTGTTTTTAAATTGCTTAAAGCATAATGCTTATTGATGTCTTTTAGAATATGCAGCAGCTAATTGGTAACTATACCATGCAGCAAAATATCACATGCTATAATGCTATCTTTTATGTTACAAGTGTGTAAAATCAGAAAGATATGTATTGTCTTTTTTCTGCAGTGTTTTAGAGAATTTTGAAACATGATATGAAAGCCTAAGGTTTGTTAATTCTTTTTTCAAATCAGCACAAGGGACAGTATGTACATTCAATGAAGATTGTACCTTGTGTTGGTGGCTGCTGTCCTAGTTGAATTCTTCCATCCTCTGCGCATCCTGCCCCCCCCCCCCCACCATGGCAGCAATCTTCCTGTGATGTGGGGCTAATACGGTTATAAAAATTAGATATATGGTACAGCACTCCCCACTAGTACTACGTAGTAAAGCATCTTTGTAACCAAATACATTGTGTGGAACATATAAATAACAAACAACAAACGACACTTTAAATATAACACCACTGTGATGCCTAGACCAGTGATAATCAGTGATAGGCATTTCCAGTGATATAAAGTAAGCTTGAAACACAAAAAGTCCAATATAGTGAAGTGGCTAGTCCATGGGTCCCATAAAAGGTTCACAGCAATTTTCAGTGCCCGAACCTTCCAAACTATGCGCTCATCTCCATTACTGACTTTCCACAGGTCAATATGCGCCTTCCCATTTAATAAAGAAACCTCTGGTGGGTGGTTGGATCATTGGTGATAAGTAAATCCTCTATCTCCTGCCACAATCCTAATTGGTAGTACTCATTAAGGAATCAGAAAACTAACATAGTAGTGCTGAACCATTTAAAACCACTTTATTAAAAACCATAAGAAATGACAACTTACATTTTTTAGTGCACTCAGATAGCATGCGTGGCACAATAAAGATGTGCAGCCCCCTTAAGGATCGCTTGGATATAGTACTGGCAACCACCAAACAGGGTGCAATCTTCCTCTGAGAGCATGCTGAGGTCACCAGGCCCTGCCCCGACTAGTTTTGTCACACTCCACATGACTTTATCACACTAATATAGTTGCTTGAACTGTCACTGGCATTTGTCAAGAGTGCTGACTATTCCTGTTGTAACGAGCCCCTTTGCTCGCTCGGTTCCACTCTCCCGACACTCCTCTGCAGCTATTGAATCAGATTGCAACGTCTGATGGTTCGGTCATCCAATGCTCCGGGATTAGAACTTCAGCTATGTGCCGTTCTAACCCAGTTGTGATAGCTCAGAACAAACACCAGGCAGGCTGTATGTAAGTTCAAACAGGAATCTATCTTATTGCAATATACAGGCTCTTTTATACACTAAAAGTGGAGGTGCATACCTCCGACTCATATTACTCTAACAATTCAGCTGTAACCTAATTAACATGAGCTAATTAACTAATCCCTTTAGACCGCCTAGATGACTCAGACATGACCTTTAGGCCAGACTGGCCATCTTGTAGTTCAGAAAATCCAATCAACATTATCACAATAGCAGAGTTAATTAAACACAAACAACAATGGGATCTAATGACTCTTAGATCCCATATTAGAGACTTATTTACAATACACATTTTAGCAGACAACAGACAGGTAGCTGGAATTGATGACATTAGCATTTAACAGTAGGAGTCCCAACGGTATGAATCAGTCACTATTCCAATATGGCAAATCCAGGGTCCCCAGAGTCTGTGTGTCCTGGGGGACCAGGACCCGAATCCACAGTAATACCACCTCAAGGGTCCCCAGGCATACAGCTCACAAAGAGCACCGTTCCCCCAAATGCCAGGGCCCACAATAGATCGGCAAGAGGCTAGCATACAGTCTCCTCCAAAAGTCTCTCTCCCGGCTAGGTCTGTCACACCTGTCCTTTCTGCCAACCTCCTCTATTTATAAAAGCTGTACTATAGATTCCAATAACGAAAAGTGCTCTATAAATAGGGAAGGCAGACCTTTATTTCATCCACTCATCCTTCTTTCATCGAGCACTTTGCATTGATAAAAAACTACAGTACAGCCTTTATGAATAGAGGAGGGATGGAAAGGACATGTATAGTTGTCAATCTTGATTGGGTTTTGAGGGGGCAGTGGATTGAAAATTTCAACTGGGAGAACAGCCACCAGCACATGGGACATATCTCATTAAAGTGTTTGTTACCCCAACACTTCATATTTCTGACATGTGCCTGCTGTACCATGTACTAGTATCAGAAAATATCCTGTTCTCTTTGTATTGATTCCTTTATGTGAAATCCCTGGTGCCCCTGCCAGTCCCTGTGCTTTCCTATTAAAAACTGACCACATCAAGCAGGAGAACATGGCGTGGTCAATTCTCTAGATATGCTGGGATCCCAGTATGATCTCCTCCAATGATCAGACTTGTCCCGACACCCCACCCCCCACTGCACAGCCATTCACTGGGAAGCTCAGCGTGCTTCTTCTTCTCCTCCCCCAGCTTTTATGCAGCTGAGAGAACAGAGTGATTTTTTTCACTTATACAAAAAGGGAAAAAAGGTATTTATAATGTTTTCTTTATATACAGTGGGGACAGAAAGTATTCAGACCCCCTTAAATTTTTCACTCTTTGTTATATTGCAGCCATTTGATAAAATCATTTAAGTTCATTTTTTTCCTCATTATTGTACACACAGCACCCCATATAGACAGAAAAACACAGAATTGTTAACATTTTTGCAGATTTATTAAAAAAGAAAAACTGAAATATCACATGGTCCTAAGTATTCAGACCCTTTGCTCAGTATTTAGTAGAGGGACCCTTTTCATCTAATACAGCCATGACTCTTTTTGGGAAAGATCCACACCTGGATTTGGGGATCCTCTGCCATTCCTCCTTGACGATCCTCTTTGCAGAGTGAAAAATTTAAGGGGGTCTGAATACTTTCTGTCCCATATATATATATATATATATATATATATATATATATATATATATACATACACATATTATATATACAGTATATATATATATATATATATATATATATATATATATATGTAGCCCTGGTATTTTTAATACAGACGCCATAAGTAAAAATTTAGTTGTCTGAGGCTGTAGTTTAACTCAGACTGCGATTATTATAAATTCTGGTTCTGTTTCAGCTTATCTAGTTGTGTGGTTTTCCCCTTGGCCTGGAGATGGCGCTCTATTATTTCGGCCAAGGTTGGAAATTGCAACAAGCTGGGTGTATTGAGTGCCTACTTGCCTGGAAAATATGTCAGTTGGTGTGGTCTGCCTGCGGAGAGGGTACTTAAGGGACAGACCCCGTGACAGAAAAAGAGTTCCGACCTGATGGGCCTCCTGGCCTAGGGTGTGTCGTTGCTGTCAAGCTAGTCTCGGGGCCAGCTCGCCTGAGGCGTAGCTACTGAAGGTAGGCCCAAAAGTCTTGGGGCCTACCGATCCAGTAATGGTCCTGTGCTGTCTTTCCTGCGGGAAGAAGCCAAGTGACTGGAGAATCCAGGGGAGGACTTTACAGGAGAGGACTGCGCGATAAGGCCGGTGCCTCTAGAAGTGCCTGGAGACTCAGTTGGAGGATGCATCCCGGGTCACATACCACACAGTACCGTAAGTTCTGAAGAAGGGACCTGGTATTGTGTGATCAAGCCTTTGATATTGCAACAAGTCACTAATTACCTAATCCTGTGGCAGAGGATTGTGTAAATCTTAAAGTCTGTGGCAGAGACTATGATGGAGCATCACATCGGCTGCTAGGTCAGTTGAGAGAGGCCTGTCCGGAGGTTGCTGAATCCAGTTGTGGATGCAGTTGCCCTCTGGATCAAAGAGAGTGTTCCTGATCTGCAATTTCACGGTACCTGAATTCTCCCTAAACCCTCCATCCCTCTATTGCAAGAATCTTTCTTAAATAAAGCATTCAAGAAAGAGACTGTGGGTTTTATTTACTAAAGGCAAATCCACTTTGCACTACAAGTGCACTGCAAGTGCACTTGGAAGTGCACTGCAAGTGCACTTGGAAGTGCACTTGGAAGTGCAGTCGCTGTAGATCTGAGGGGGCATGTAAGGAAAATAAAAAAACAGCATTTTTGTTTGTACATGATTAGATGATAGAAATCAGCAGAGCTTCCCCTCATTTCAGATTTTCCCCTCAGATCTACAGCGACTGCACTCCCAAGTGCACTTGCAGTGCACTTGTGGTGCAAAGTCAATTTACCTTTAGTAAATCAACCCCTGTGTGTCGGAGCTGAAGCTACTAAAATAAGAACTCTTTAATGGGACCCCAATGACGGATATGGTGAAACAGTACAGGAACGGTAAGACCCAATTTAAACCAGCAGCTTCTTCGAGGGTAAGTGCTTCATATATATATATATATATATATATATATATATATATATATATATATATATATATATATATATATACATACATATATAAACATACATACACACACACATATGTTTTGCCTTTCATTTCTATTTTAAACGGAATGGGTTGTTTTACAAGGTGATTGTTTACAATCACTTAAAATGTAAATACCGTCTATTTTTGCCGATTTTTTTTTTAAAGTAACTAAACTTAGGCTTTAAGTGTCCTTTTATACCAACTGATTCCTGATTTCCATACTATCTTAAATGCATCTTTCATGTTCATCTCCTTTACTTTGCATTTGGCAGCTGTAAAGAATTTTCATTAAAGCTGAGGACTTAAAATAAAATAGCCATACAGATGACCCCCCCCCCCCCTGACACTGCAAGGGTTAAATTTTTGTTGAGTCTATAGGCAATGGAATACTATGTAAGGCTCCATTCACACTAGCGCGTTTTTTGATGCATTTTGCATTTTGCAGAAATGCATGGGAATTTTTTAACATGGGTTCCTATGGAACATGTTCACATCAATGCTTTTTTGTATCTCTGTGTTTTTGGAAAGGGTCGGGGACTTTTTTTCATGCAAAAAGCAGCGTTTTGCATGTAATGGATTTCAATGGACAAGCATCAAAAACGCAAGTGCACCGTTTTTGCAGCGTTTTTGCAGCGTTTTTGGTGCGTTTTTGGTGCGTTTTTGCCGTTTTGTTTTTTTCGTTTTTTTTTTATTTTTTTTTTTTGTAATTTTTTTTTAAGACTGTAAAAAAAAATGAAAAAAAAAAAAAAACGCAAAACGCAAATCGCGGCAAAAACGCCGCAAAAACGCCGCAAAAACGCCGCAAAAACGCTGCTCAAAAACGTGCCAAGCATGAAAAAAAAACCTCCAAAAACGCTCAAAAGCAACATGCATAGGTGTGAATCGAGCCTAATACTTACCTTATTCCAAACTCCAGCAGGCTTTTGGTGCTTTTCTCTTCTCTCTGACATGTTGGGTTGTAATCAACCTTCCTTTTGTAATCTTGGTCCTGCACTGTGTGTGATGATGTAGCCTGCCAGGGGAGGAATGAGGTAAGTTTTACTGCTTATTCCTCTTCCTTTGCAAGGTTTCCATTGATGCCAGTTGCACTGCCCAGAGACAGTGGAACCAAAATGACCCAGCTCTCTTCCATGATTAGCGACTCATCATGCTAAAAATGTACAAACACAAAATCAAGCTTTACTTTAGTTTAGATCCAAAAGTGACTAGGTCACTTTAAACATAACATTTCCAAAACACTCTAAAAATACAATATCCAGAAGGAGTCAGCAGTGCTTTGCCTAAAGCTGAACTCTGGGGAAAACAAAAAGCAGAGAGTCAAGAGCACAGTGTAGTCAGTTTTCTGGCTGTGCTGGGAACTCAGTCTGCCCTCCTCCAAAGTTCAGACTTGTCCTGACACACCCACCTTGCACAGTCATTCACTGGGAAACAGCATGCTGCTGTTCCCCCCCCCCCCCCCAAGCTCTCTAAGCTTCTTATGCAGCTAAGAACAAAGGGTTTGCGATCACTTATAAATCAGGAAAAAGGCATTTTAAATGTTTTTTTATGTATACACAAATGTTTTGCCTTTCATTTCTATTTTAAACTGAATAGATTGTTTTATAAGTTGAGGGTTCACATGTACTGTATTGTCCTCGCTACACCTTTCTCTGTGTGTAGCTCACCATGAAGCTAAACCCTCCTATTCCACAATAAGCCAGACTGAGTGTCATTTTGAAGCTTTATTAACAAAACAGGGTGGGGTGAAACTATGGAGAAAAAAACAATACAGGCATACCCCACTTTAAGTACACTCACTTTACATACACTTGCGAGTAAGGACATACCCGTGAGTGTATGTAAAGTGGCTCTCAAGCTAAAAGCTGCAGCTTAGTAATCCGTGCATGGATAGTTCAGATTCCCGCTACTTGGAAACACACTCCCTGAACTCCCCTCCACTACAGTCCCTGACCCCCATCTACAGCCCCTGACACCCCCACTATAGCCCCGACACCCCAGAAGTGAATAAGGTTATTGCTTCACTTTAAGTACATTTTCCTTTTACATACATGCTCTGGTCCCATTGTGTACTTAAAGTGGGGTATGCCTGTACAGATAGTTATAAATATTTGAAATATACAGAAATACAATAAATATGCTAGGCTGTAGATGGTGATAGGTAATTCTCACCAGCGATGCTGCATTTAAGGGATGCAAGCAGATGCAAGTTTTAGTCCAACATGTGCTCTAATAGCTGGCTCCTTCTTTCAGTCTCCCATGATGCATCTGCTTCCTGTCCTTGGACTGAAGAATGATGGCAAGTTTTATTAAAGTGAACAATTTTCAAGTTTCTGCAAAACTGTAAATTTACCATGGCTCCATCTTGTGGTCCAATCCAATATTGCAGGCAAACAACTAATAAATATCCTGCTGGAAGTCTGAAAAAAATGGAAAGTGATGGGCTTGGAGGTAAGTGAATATGAATAGATGCACGTGACTGTCCATAGACTAACACTGAGCTTCCCATGACATCCACCTGAAAAACTGAAAGGGAGACTTGATCAGACCACTCATGTGAAAGAACCCTTATGTTTTCAAGATGTTTTATTGTTTTTTTTTCCCACGATATTACATTTTTCAGAAAGGTGGATTTTCATTTTAAAAGATACAATCCAGTAACAATACACTTCTGAGGTACATCACGTGTACAGGAGTCCACACTAAGAGCTCCAGAGAACAAAGCACAATGCATCACAACTTGCGACAAAAAAAAATCACACTGGCAAGTTTTGGCTTATTTGAAAGTGTGTGCCAAGTAGTCCTCAATCCACCTATTTTGTTCTACCAAAGGTACATCAACCTAAAGATTATGTCTGTGGCCTCCCTTTCCTCCTGATTTTTCAGGTTGCTCTTTTTGGAAGACTGCATATAATGTGAACACAAGTTACTGTTCTGATTGGAAGTGTTCTGCTCCACTGTACTCAATTGGATAATCAAATATGAGTGAGAAAGTAGAAAAACTGATGAAAATTTTATAGCATCTCTTCTCTGATCATTTTAATGGAGCGCTAAGTCAATTTTTAGATTGGCAGCCACTTTATGGATACTATAAAAGTTCACTAACTTGATTTGTCTGGAGCTGCTCTTTTGGTAGAATCTACCATTAGCCCCTGGCTATAATTAAATCAAAATTACAAGTAGTAGTTATTTTAAGTAGCAAGTGACAAGCACATAGTTTGTACAGGCATGAAAGAATAGGACAAAAACAGAATGTAATAAGATGATCAACATATATAGTGGGGGAAGGGATTAGTGTAGAAAGTGATGGGCTTCATGTACTAAAGAGTATTCACTTAGCATAGTTAATAAAACACAGCTAAAGTCACATTAATCATACCATAATAGGTAAGGCAAATCTATATTTTCTCCTTTTTTTTAATTTCCTCCTCATCTTAATTCCCATGTACATGGGGCCTTTCTGTACTTTATTAAATTAACCCTATTGTTTATGTCACCAAAGTCACCAATTGCACTTTGGGAACTTTCTTCACGTCTTTATTAAATTAACCCTATTATTTACAGCATATCAGCAAAGCACACAGTTTTTTGTAAATTACATACATTTTAAGTAAACTAATAAAATGTATGTCTGTGCAATTAAGCAGAATTATTTTAAATAACCGAAAAATGCATATATACTAGAGTACTAGTATGTATTATTACTCTAGTATTAGTACTAGTGATAGAGTAATAATAGAGTACTGTCATTTTTTAAGTAAAACAGAAAATATTGCAGTGTTTACATTTTATTACGTATCACCATCAGCTAGTAAAATAAAGCTGTACTAGAATACTAGTAAAAAAAAAAAAATAATAATCTTTGTGCTAGGTAAATATACTGGAACTGGAATTGGTAATTTGAAATATAAAATAAGTAGAGCTGTGGGTGCTATAAGCTGCACGCCATTGCTTAGACTGTGAGAGATTGGGGCCATTTCTGTGTAATAATGTGCACAAAGATTGGCAAAAGGGGAGAAAGGATGGGAGGGAGCTGTTCTTCAGCACTCCACAGCCATGGAAAGAAGCAGAGAGCTCGACAGATCAGAAATTCAGCTTGAAGCCTCTCTCTGCTCAACGTTTCAGCTCCTTGCCTAATGCAGCCACAAGACATCTGCAGTCGGAAAGAAATACAAATAAGTGGCAAAGAAGACAAGCATTAAGGTAAAAATATTTTCAATGACTGCATAATCATGACTGGTAGCACTTAGCTTAAAATATTATTTATTGAGTTTAGCAGGTTTCCAAACTCTTTTTAACTGAACATTAATACTTTGGATTTAAATTCTTATTGGAGTTGATCTACATGATTCTAAGCAGTTCTGCGAAGTCACATTGCTTTTCTTTACGCCATAACAATGTCATCATATATGATTAGCATGATTGCATTACTATATTTAGAAGACATCACAGATAATGAGCTTTTTGGAAACAGAAATGAATATATAGATGTGTGTTTGTGCTTGATTATAAATAAACACCAGCAACTAACTGAGTCATTCTTTTTTTACAGTTTAAAAAAATGGAAAACATATCCATGGATTTTTTATCTAATTCCTCAAGAAGGCCAGAGTGGTTGAATGGATCGATGCCTCAAGTCATTCCCAACTTTTATCTGGCATTGCCCATCATCTATTCCATCATTTGTGCAGTTGGATTAACTGGGAACACAGCTGTTATCTATGTTATTCTCAAGGCTCCCAAAATGAAATCTGTTACCAACATGTTTATCCTGAACTTGGCTATTGCTGATGAACTCTTCACGCTGGTTCTGCCTATTAATATAATTGATTACCTACTGCTGCAGTGGCCCTTTGGAGAATTTATGTGTAAACTAATTATCTCCATTGATGAGTACAATACATTTTCTAGCATCTACTTCCTGACTGTCATGAGCATTGACAGATACCTTGTGGTTGTGGCAACTGTAGAATCTAAAAAACTCTCCTTTCGCACCTATAGGGCTGCTAAGATAGTCAGCTTGTGTGTCTGGAGCTTTGTGACCATAATTATTTTACCATTTGTTGTTTTTGCCAAGATTCACCAAGAGCATGGTCGATTGCAGTGTCTCTTTGTTTTTCCTAACCCTGAGGGCTTGTGGTGGCAGATGAGCAGGATCTATACTCTCATTCTGGGCTTTGCCATTCCTGTGTCTACAATTTGCATTTTATATTCCATGATGCTTTACAAATTGAGAAGGATGCGTCTGAACACCAATGCAAAAGCTTTAGACAAAGCCAAGAAAAAAGTGACTTTCATGGTTGCCATCATTTTGGCCGTTTGCTTGTTCTGTTGGACTCCATACCATCTTAGCACTGTGGTGGCCTTAACCACTGATATCCCACAGACTCCTTTAGTTATAGGTATTTCCTTGTTTATCACCAGCCTGAGTTATGCCAACAGCTGCCTGAATCCATTCCTCTATGCTTTCCTAGATGACAACTTTAGGAAAAGCTTTAGGAAACTAGTAGAGTGCAGGTCATCATAAAGGATAAAATTGCGCAAACAGGTTGGTATCCAGCTGTTGAACAGCTACATACCCCAGCAGGCCTTGTATGTCAGCAACTGACATGGAATGCTGGAACATTTAGCCACCCATTTGCATAGGGGTTATTCTAAGATCAAACTCCTTCTAGCAAGGCATGCCTGGTCTTTTTACCAAGCCCTATCAGCAATGACATGTTGATGCTGGTCAGGTCTCAGCAACTAGGGGACCGCAGGATGTCAAACCTTGCCAATAGCTAGTAAAGCATAATGGGACATGTAGTTGTTCAACAGCTGCAAATGGTTCATTATCTGGTATGCTTTTGTACTTATTCAGTAAGGCAATGTAGCAAGGTATGGTGAAGAGCATAACTCTCATTAGGCAATCAGATTGCAGATTACCACATTACTTCTTGCCTGCCTCATCAAAAAAGAAAATATATGTTTTTTTAATGGGATTATGCAAACAAAGAGGCTCACAGCATAGGAAAAAAAATAATATTTCTGCTCAAAGCAGCCAGTCATACTTCATTCAGATTGATAGCACCTTTACTGTTCTGTGCTCCACTTTTCATAAATGCCACTATCTCACATTTCTCATAAGAGATCATACTTGTAAAAATATTCTTCGAAGATGAAATAGGCATTATCTGTGCTATCTAACTTTCTTCTGGATAGTTATGTCTTTTGGTTTGCAATGAAAACAATGGCTTTTGTCATGTTTAATATCTTATCTGCAATTTGAGCTGATTTATAACAATGTTTAATAAGTAATATAATATTACTTTGGGACAATGGGGCTTTCTTGATTATTACACAGTTTAACTCATACTGTGTGTTGTAAAACTGTTTAGCCAGTTTTTAATTTTTTGTCTCCACTAAAAATGGAGACTATAAACATTGAAGATGTACATAGATGTTCAGTTATGTAAGAATGAGGGTCTATGTGTATTAAACACAAAACCAAATAAAAATTTTGAGTGCCTTGCTTGATTACAATGCAGACATTTTATTTTACCGTGTATGTAAATTGTGAAATAAATATGGATTGAGCATCAGTTACTTGTACAGTATACATTTCAGAATAATTGTGAAACAGAAAAATTCAGCAGTTATTATTAACAATATAATCCTCTAGATTTTGCCTGCAAGAAAGATTACTATTATGGTTTTATCTGTTCACCAGCATGTGAAATTTGCATTACAATTTTAATGAGGACATTTAATTTTAATGAAACAAAATAAAATATTAAAAAATTAACTGACTGTATGCTTATCATTTTCAACAAGAATCATATTTTGCTGTATGTGCATATTAGATAAAATCTGGATAGTCTTACTGTAACAAAACAATGTATTAGTAAATAATTTGCTGAAACTTCTTTATTAATAAACTTTATCATCTAAACTCTATAACTGCTTCTACAAGCTAACATATTGAAGAAGTCTGTCACCACCTAGTGTAAGACCTAAAAATTACAACAGCTATACCTGTTAACAGAACATTGGCCTATTTTGTAATATTTAATTCCACTAAAAATACACACTGGCCTCGTCTACTTGTTGGCCTAGTTATTTGAAAGCAGCTAATATACAAATTACCAGCTTGTACTACTTAATACTCTTACACACTAGTCTTGCCATTTAATAGAAAACAAAGATCGAAAGACATTTTTTGGAACATATTGCAAAGTGATAAAGCAGTCTATACAGACAGTTATAATTCAGTAATGACTATTATTTACATCAGATTGCAATAGTTTCCTGAATTTAGCTTGAGGTTTAAAGAAGTCTTAGACCACTAAAACATAGTTTATAAAACTAGAGCAGCCAGACTCTGGAGCAGCTATGCATGGCAACCAATCCGCTTTTATCTTTCACTTCCAAAGCTTAATTGAACAAGCTGAAGATACAATAGAAGCTAATTGGTTGCTGTGCATGGCTGGTCTAGATTCTGGCTGCTCCAGGTCTGATAAATTCCCCTTTATGAGTGCTGACAACACTAGGCATGGCAGGTTTCCTTGCCATTTGCACAGTTGGTAAATTTGTTGCAGAGTAGTAAAGTCCCTCTAGTCTGTTAGTTAAAAAGAAAATCAAAATCTAAGGTGCCTGCAACAGAAGAGCTTTAATACTGTCTAATGGCCGATGTCTCTTCCTCCCTTCTATTTCAAACCCCAAATATTTGAATGAAAAACCATACAAGAAAGGCAGAGGAACTATACAACACCAATTTTTAAACAGAACACATATTTTTGTTATTGCATCTCTTGTAAAAAGCACAACTTGTTCCAAACTTCAATAGTATTTAAAAAAAAAATGTTAAAAACATGACCCCCCGCCCCCCCTTAGCATCAACTATTGCCCACTTTGGGTAATACAGTTAAGGTAGGTATGAGCTTCTCCCATATATAGTTTATGTGGATTACAATGTCGCGGATGCAATAGACTGTTGCAAAGTTCAACGTGTTTCACAAGTTAAATAACTCTGCATTACCAAGAGTTAAAGAAGAGAAGAAAAGGCAAACCTTGACCACTAAATCACTGCAAGCACCCTTAAAATAGTTGTTAAGCCGCTTGTATAAAAAGCCCCCATCCTCTCTGTATTAGAATAATAAGTTCCCCTTTCTCTGTGTTATATGATAAATATGCTTATCTGTACTGATAACACAGTGATCTTCCTGCGATCAGGTACCTCCTCTATCCTCTCCTCTCACAGTTCCAGTGGGCGGGGCAAACACTGCCGCTGACATAAGCCGAGGAGGAGAGGAGAGGGGAGAGACAGCCGAGGAGTCAAATGATCCCAGGAAGACACTGTGTTATCAGTACAGAAAAACATATTTATGATATAACACAGACACAGGGGAAAGTATTGTTCTAATATGGAGGGGATGGGAGCATTTATTGTTAAGTATTGGAGCAGCAGGAGCGGGGGGGGCAGGCGCTGGCATGAGCAGACAGTCAGAGAGGGGAGGGGGGAGAGGACACAGGAGACAGAGAGCAGGGCTGTTGCTGACGGAGGCACGTATGCTGACAACAGTGTCAGGGCTCAGCAGCTCTGATATATCGTGGTCAGCGTACAGGGGGAGAGCATAGCCAGGCAGGATCAGCAAGGTATTACAGGTGATACAGGGGGGCAAATGACACAGCACAAGCACTGTGCTGTATAACATGCTTTAAGGGAACAGGATCGTTTTTTTTTTTTTTTATTGGGTTAACAAATGCTTTAATTTCAGATAATGGTTTCAACATAGTCAGTAGATATAGAATGGAACATAGTATTGAAATGTTTTACTGGGATCTATGTGCCCTTTAATATATATAGACCAGGATCCAAAGTATAAATAGTCATTACCTCCATATTGTGTAAGTTATAACAGTATTAATATGTTTCCTTGTCATCATTATGGTCTCCCATAAGAATGACTCCCAGGTCTGAAATAGTACTAAACAATTCTAAAGAAATAAAATGTAAAAAATGATGTGTAATTCCAATTCCAGATTTAACTTTGTAACTGCAGTAACACAATTGAAACCAAATAATCAATCATAAATGTTCCACTCTATAGCTAGTGACTATGTTGTAAACATTAAAGTGGATGTAAACCTTAATTTTTTTTTTATCATACTGTAGAGTATAAGATTTCCTATCATTTGAGCCCAGTCTTGCCATACAGAGTTAATCCATCTCTGAGCAATCCTCTTTTATTGTTCAGTGAGATAAATCTTGACAAACTGAGAAAAACTTTGTCAAATACTCCCCCTTGCTGTGAGTGACAGGATTGGCTGTTCCACACCTCAGCATGATTTGGCATGCTGAAGCCATGTGGTTACTTTCCTGTCTTTTCACTGGATGTTAGAGATCATAGCAGAAGTTCAGTATTAGAAATACACAGGAGAAAATGTATATTAACAAGGGGAGTGTAGAGGTGGGCGGGGAGTCTACTGACATCACGACTCCACCCACCGAGCTCCAGACAACAGACCCACTCACAGAATATGCAGTTTTTCTGGTCTAATAACAGACAGAGGGGAGACATTTGACAGGTAAAGATACATGCAGGAGGCATGAATATCATTATAGATAACCACTATCGTAGTAGTTTAGAAAGGATGACATTGGGTTTACATCCACTTTAAGGAGATTATGAAGAGGGAAACGTAGCTCTCTCAGGAGGATAGTGGGATTTTGAAGGGAGATAATGTGTCTATTTGAAGGTGAGCAACACTGTCAACGGTTAGTATAAAAAATATAAATTTTATTAAGACAGACAGATAAAAGACGATACAAAATAATTACAATCAGAATATATATTGCAACTTTAAATTACAACTAGGTATATGAAATCAATTAGTGTGGGTATGCAGGAGCAGCCAACATGTTTCACTTAACGCTTCATCAGGGCACTACATGCATTACTGATTTCATCTAGATTACATAGAATATGAAACATCATGATTTCATATCATATTCTATGTAATCTAGATGAAATCAGTAATGCATGTAGTGCCCTGATGAAGCGTTAAGCGAAACATGTTGGCTGCTCCTGCATACCCACGCTAATTGATTTCATATACCAAGTTGTAATTTAAGGTTGCAATATGTATTCTGATTGTAATTATTTTGTATCGTCTTTTATCTGTCTGTCTTAATAAAATTCATATTTTTTATACTAACCGTTGTCGGTGTTGCTCACCTTCAAATAGATACATTATCTCCCTTCAAAATCCCACTATCCTCCTGAGAGAACTATGTCTCCCTCTTCATAATATCCTTACTATTACTAGGGACTGGGAGTAATTTTCTGTTTCTGGAAACCGTCCAACTATATATGTATGTATTCTATGTTGTAAACATCACTTGACATCAAGGGTGCTCACAGTGCTTCAGTGGTCGTGCCTTGTATTTTTCTGCCCTGACCCCCCCCCCTTTGTGACCCCTGACCAAACTTAAGCCCAGGTCCCATAGCATCCTTGGTGGGAAGGAGGTATTTAAGTACACTACGTGTTACAAAATCAAGAGTTATATAATTGCTTGTATTGTTATTAATATGTGTATATGTCTGCTAGTTTCATAGTTTGTTCATCCTCTTCTTCTACTCTCGTTGATGAGGAAGTATTTAATCTGAGAAATGCATTGAGCTTCGCTACAGTCTATTCCATCTATGACAAGGGAATCTACATAAAACATATATGGGAGAAGCTAATGCCTACGTAAACTGCATTACTCCAAGGTGTGGTAGTGGATGCGAAGGAGGTCATGTTTTTAACAATATTTAAAATACTATTGAAGTTTTGAGCAAGTTGTGCTTTTTACAAGTGATATATTCAAAAAATATGTTTTATATAAACATGCTGTTTAATGCCCCAAAAGTCCTGCCATTTGTGCATATTTTTTTCAGATGTATGTTACTGGGGAATGTGGCATTTAAGTAAACTGGCTGATTTACCTTGCAGGGGCTAAACACAACTTAGCTTTATGCCTAAGGATTATTACATGTATGTAATGTTATATATGAGTGTAGCACCCTGGTGTTTAGGCAGGGTTGCTAGTAAATTTAGTTTGCCAGGCGGTAGTTGCCCTGGTTAATTCTTAGTAGATCCGCTGATTACTCTCTAGTTCTGGACTTGCTGTACCTTCTCTCTTCTGTCCCTAGGTGGCGTTATGCTGGTGACATTGGATAGACAAGGGCTTAGCAAGGTCAGGTTATGAATGGATGGGGTGTCTCAGCCAATTGGTGGGGGTTTCTTTAGTCTCTTGTCCTGCTAGGAGAGCCTATTTATTTGGGTGGCGTCAGGTGATCGGGGTTCTGTGCCACCTGGACGGCTGTCTGGGTGGACGTGTGTTATGCTACCCCAGGCTTCTAGCCCAGAAGCCTCAGGCCTATCCCGGGGACATCTGGCTGCTAGGCTGTCTGAGACCTATCTAGAAGCAGGAGAAGCTTAGCAGGTTTAGGTCTGCAGGATTGAAGTCTAACCGAGAGTAACGGTTATGCTGGATGGGAAACCAGTTGTGGTCAGAGGTAGAGGGGAAGCTGTCCCCACTAAGGGACCATCCACCTTGTTAACGCAGACCACTATGAGTAAGCCCGAGTCAGTACCGGAGCACTCTTCTCGCCAGGGATGGTGAAGAAGTGCGAAAACTTCAGCAAGTGCCAAGCCAGGGACCCAGCGGGACAGCAGAGGTGACACTTGAGGAGTATCAGTGAATGTCAAGCCAGGGACCTAGTGGATCAGCAGGGGTGGCACTTGAGGAGTACAGTATCTGTGAGTGCCAAGCCAGGGATCCAGCAGGTGACGCTTGAGGTAGATAACGAGTTATGGAAGTGGAAGAGCTTAGGGGATCCAGTGGCTATTGGGTCTGAGAGTCTGCTAAAGGAACCCACAAGCATTGAGCGAGCGAGTAAAAAGGAAAGGTTGGGACTTTAAATGAAGCCAGTGGTTTGTAAGAGGACACATGAGCGGTGGGTCAATAAACTTTATTAATAGTTAAATACAAACAATGGTATCCAACAATGTATGGTTAACACTAGATAAAATATCATAGGATGCGTGATAGCACTGATAACCAAGGATCAGCATAAAAATTACTAACATCAATTGTCACAGCAGATAAAGTGGATAATAACATTGGTACAAACATCATTGGTAAAAACAAGGGACCACCAATGTCAGAGTAGGCGAACAATTAATAATGAGGTAAAGCCTGCCTGATTTCTGGCCTCAAAATCCTGTTGAGGGAAGCGATAACATGTATATATTCGAATGGGTAGATAGAAAGGAACTGGTAGCTCGACATGTTTCGTGGTTCACGACCACTTATCAGGAGCGGACAAGTCATGTTGCTGAAATTTAGGATATTGGAATGAGTCAAACAAGTTAGAGTGGTACAGGAGGGCACATAATCCCCCGGAAAATAAAGAGTACTCACTGAAAGCATAGGTTGGTAGTGAATGGCCAGATGTGGCAGGGTCTTCGGACGGCTTGCCACATCTGGCCATTCACTACCAACCTATGCTTTCAGTGAGTACTCTTTATTTTCCAGGGGATTATGTGCCCTCGTGTACCCACTATAACTTGTTTGACTCATTCCAGTGGTCTAATTGTATTACTGTCAACTTCTTTCTGAGATGTATTATTTATGTTCCATCTTTGGTTGCCTGTGCTTGGTTCACCTGTGGGGCCGTCTGACCCCTGCTTTACCCGGGAGCTGCGATGGGCACTGTCGGCCCTTTTTCCTCCTCCCCCCGCCCGCCACGGTGGGCGTGGGGGGTGGGGCTTTCTGCCATTGCACATCGACGTCACGCCTCCCACGGCGGGTGTGCGCCACGCCTTACGGCACCGTTGCGCCCGCTGTGTTGCTGTTACCATGCTCACGGGCTTTAGTGGGACCTTGCAGGCCACTGCCGATCATTGGCCGGCTTCCGGCTGGGGCTCCTCCCACCTTTTGCCCAGCGTGCATGACGTTGGCGGGCTTCCCCGTGGTGGCGCCTATATATGGGCGCCCTCGTTTGTCTGAGGTGATGCGGCACTCGAGACACATTATGGCGGTGGCCGGTGTCCCCCTTTCCACATCACAATTTTTCTCACGTCATACCAGGTAATACCCTTCTTCACCTTATCCCACCACCCCACTTTTCCCCCTCTATTTTGGTGGTTTTCATGTGCAACTTTCCCTCACTTTCACCTTCCAGTCCTATTTCATCACCCATTCTCTCCTCCTTACTTACCTACTTCTGTTCACCTCTCCCTCCACGGTCCATTCCCCCCCACCTACACCTCCTCCACTTTCTCTCCCCTCCCCCCAACCTTCATCCAGTTATCCCCTTCACCTTGGTTCACCTGCCACCTTTATCCTTAGGGTGCCTTGCGGTCCTGTGTCTCCTCGAGGGGTGCCTGTGTTTGTCGCCGCGGCGGGGGTGCCCGCCTCAGCTCCTGGTTGCAGTGTCTTCGGACGGCTTGCCACATCTGGCCATTCACTACCAACCTATGCTTTCAGTGAGTACTCTTTATTTTCCGGCGAATTATGTGCCCTCCTGTACCCACTCTAACTTGTTTGACTCATTCCAATATCCTAAATTTCAGCAACATGACTTGTCCGCTCCTGATGAGTGGTCGTGAACCATGAAACGCGTCGAGCTACCAGTTCCTTTCTATCTACCCATTCGAATATATACACGTTATCGCTTCTCTCAACAGGATTTTGAGGCCAGAAATCAGGCAGGCTTTAACTCATTATTAATTGTTCACCTACTCTGACACTGGTGGTCCCTTGTTTTTACCTAGCAATGATGTTTGTACCAATGTTATTATCCACTGTGATGATAATGAATTGATGTTAGTAATTTTTATGCTGATCCTCGGTTATCAGTGCTATTATGCATCCTATGATATTTTATCTAGTGTTAACCATACATTGTTGGATACCATTGTTTGTATTTAACTATTAATAAAGTTTATTGACCCACCGCTCATGTGTTGGCTTGAAAACCATTGGCTTCATTTAAAGCCCCAACCTTTCCTTTTTACTCGCTAGCTCAGTGCTTGTGGGTTCCTTTAGCATAGTCATAGGGATGGAATACGCGACCTTACCAGGCGCAATTTCATTTAAAGTCCCAATTTCCCCTCCCCCTTGTTGGGTCTGAGAGTCAAGTGAAAGCCTGGGAGCTCAGTGAGGGAAAACCTACAGTGAGAGACTGTAGAGTGCAAGAAGAACTATTTGTGTTACCAATAGTTAAATACAACTATCGTTAGCGACTGTTACAAGATTTGTTGCCATAGGAGATAGCGGTCAAACCTATACAGAAGTGGTGTCCGGCTGAAGGCCTTCCACTGTACAGCTGTCTACCTATAGAAGTCTTGGAGTTTGCCAATTGTCATTGCATCTACTTAAGGATGTCCTGGCCCTAACCCTCTCTCCCACAGTTCTTGTTCAAGAGACAATAAATCTCTTTGCATTCAAAAAGTGTCTGGCACCCATCACTTCAGCTTGCATTACACCCACCATGCCTTGTAACCCATTCTACACAGAAGGATGTCATCTCTCCCTGACTCTGGAGGTCACCATTAGGCCTCTAGAGGTCCTTGCTACATGAGCAAAAGCAAGTCAATATAGGTTAAAATTAATTGTATTTTGGCTGAGCTGAGAAGGTCAGGCAAAAAGCTGCATTAAGTTGCAGGAGGCAGAGAAAATAAATTGTTACTGGAGGGGTTGGAACATTTTTGGGGCACCTGACCTTCTCTAAAAAAAAAAGAATTTTGAATGCAGTCTGACCATGATCACTCATGTTCAAAAAAATGACACATTGATCACAACATTTCAAATGCATACAGTCTAACAAAGAAGAAGAATTAGATCATTTAGCCCATGGAAGATAAATAGTCTTTGATTCACTAAGAATATTGTGGCATAATTGTGTCAATTGTTGTAAACTAGCACTTCCAGTAAAAGGTATTCAGCTGCTCTGGCTTTTTTTTGGCAGGGAAAGACCTGGCTGAAGCCTAGAACAGCTGATGATAGCCACTTTTTGCAGAGCAATTTGCCAGGGTAGTTTATTAAACTAGAACTAAATCCATTCCATTAAGTGGAACAAAACTGCCTACCTATGTCTTTCAACACTGTAAAATAAAATACTGAATGGAGTGGAACCAAGTAAATCCTATGAAGACACGTATCTGCATTCCTATTGTCTAAATTCCTGTTTTTTGTTTTAAACATATTCACACATAAATGTTAATTTTTATAATATTTACATCAATAGCTTGTTTAGTAGAACAATGGGTATACTGTGTTTAATTTTAGCACAGGAAGTAAGAGAAGAGGGTGGCCCCTGACCAACAATCATTATGGTCCCTGGCATGTTTTATTTACTTGCAATATGTCTTTGACCTTGCTAGAACATTAGACTACTCTCCACCCATCCCTTCACCTCCCTACGTAACCCTTCATGTAGCTGCAGAGGAAGGAGCAAGGGGGAATACTATAGAATGCCACACAAGGGAGGCTTTTACAAGTAAATAATATTAATAAAACATGTTACATGAACATATACTTGCATAGGAAGATTTGTGTTGAAATTAATAATCCTGTCACAGTGTCTCTTTAAAAACACTTGAAAATGATTTCAAGTCTACCCATGCACAAATCGCCAGGAGCGGACGGGTTCTCCGCTGAATATTACAAGGCTTTCTCTGCCATCCTTGCCCCTGAACTGGTAAAAATATTCAATATAGCAGCCTCTGATGGTACCTTCCCGAAAGAAATGCTCCAAGCTATCATTATCACTATCCCTAAACCTGGTAAAGACGTAGCGGACCCACAAAACTTCAAGCCTATTTCCCTACTAAACTCTGATTTAAAGATCTATGCAAACATTTTAGCAAACAGACTTATGGAAATAACCCCCTCCCTCATAGGACTAGACCAGGTAGGTTTTGTAAAGGGCAGACAGGCACCAGATGGGACGAGGAGGATGCTAGACCTCCTGCGCATATCAGAATTAAGCAAGCAGCCCAGCATCTTTTTAGCATTAGATGCAGAAAAGGCCTTCGACAGGGTCCATTGGGGATACCTGTCCAGGACCTTACTCAAGTTTGGTCTTTCGGGAATGATACACTCAGCAATTATGTCCCCGTATTCAGACCCATTTGCAAGAGTCTACACCTCTAGCTTGTTATCTGACCCCTTTGCACTAACTAACGGCACCCGGCAAGGATGCCCATTATACCCAATTATTTTTTCTTTGGTCATAGAACCACTAGCAGAATCTATTAGAGCTAATGACAAAATAGAAGGCATTAAAGTCGGTTCTGTTAACCACAAAATAGGACTGTTTGCTGACGACATAATCCTCTCTCTATCAAACCCAGCCACTTCTTTACCCATCATCAAAACGCTATTACATAAATTCGGACAAATCTCCTTTTATAAAGTAAATACAACCAAAAGCTATGCACTCTCGCTTCATATATCAAACGAGAACAAAAGCAGGTTGAAAAATATTTTTCCTTGCAACTGGGACCCACCTTCCATTACTTATCTTGGTGTGCAGCTGACTTCCTCTTCCTCCAAAATCTATTCCCAAAACTTTCCTCCATTATTAACAAAAATCGAAAAGGCTGCCTGTTCACATGTCATGCGAATTGGATGTGGTTCAAAATGCATCCAATTTGTATATATATGAACTGGATCTTAGCTGCTAGCTTAGAATTTCCAGTGCTCCCACAGTTTTTTTGTAAGCGTGTTCTACTTGTGTGGGTGCATAATATGCTTAAAATAATATGCTTGATCCTGCTGTATTTTTACGACAAGAGAAATTAGGAGTAAAAATAGTCCCATTGCTGCAGTAATAGTAACCCCCAGCATTGGTTCCAGTTTCTGCAACAACACCCAGCTTTGGTGCCAGTTTCTGCAATGATAACCCCCAGCTTTGGTGCCATTTTCTGCAATGATAATCCCCAGCTGTGGTGCCAGTTTACACAATAATACCCCCTAGAATTATTGTCAGTAGCAGCAATAATAACCCCAGCATTGGTACCAATGACTGCAATAACCCCCCCCCCCAGCACTGGTGCCAGTTTAGGCAATAATAATCCCTGGAATTGGAGCCAGTTTACACACTAATAACCTCCAGCATTGCAATATTAACCCCTAGCCGTAGTGACAGTTTACACAATAATACCAGCATTCGTGCCAGTGTTTGTGCCAGGTTCTGCAATAAAAACCAAAAGCATTGGTGCTGGTTTCTGTCATAATAGCCCACAGTAATGGTGCTAGTTGACACAATCATAACCCAAAGCAATGGTGCCAAATTCATAAATAGTAACCCCCAACATTGGTACCAGTTCCTGTAGTAACCACCAGCATTGGTGCGAGTTTACACAATAATAAACCCCAGCATTGGTACTACTGACTGCAGTAAAAACATCCAGCATTGGTGCCAGTTTATGTAATCATAACCCTCAATATTGGTGTCAGTTTATGTAATACTAACCCCCCAGCATTGGTGCCAATTTAAACAAAAATAACCTTCAGCATTGGTGCAAATTTTAATATTAATAACCCCCAGCATTGGTGCAAGTTTCAGCAACAATAATCCTCAACATTGGTGCCAGTTTCCATGATTATAACTCCCAGCATTGGTGCCAGTTTTAGCGATAATAAGCACCAGCATTAACACCACTTAAAGACCGCCCACTGCATATATACTGCAGCAGGGCGGCTCTATTGTGTGAGACGACATACCTGTACGTTGTTTCGTACACTAGATACTGTGAGCAAGCGCCCACTGCAACGGGGTTGAGCCAATCCGCGGGTCCCCATGGCTACCCATGATCTCTCCACAGAGAGGCAGAATTGGTAACCACTTCAGCTTTCACACCTGTTTACCCCCTATGGATCAGGCCATATTTTCACATTTCAGCTATGTGTCTATTCATGAGGCTATAACTTTGCAATTACTTATGATACAGAATTGATACATATATCATTTTGGGGGGGACAAATGGGACTTCCTTGCAATCTGAAGGTTTTCTTGGAACCTAATGAATTTATTTGCACTTTAAAGGGGAAAAACGAGTAGAAATTTGAAAAACAAAAATTAAAATTTTTTGATCAGCACTATTTTGAACACAAGTACCATTACTGTGGGGAAAACATACATATGTTATTCTGCTGCTTGTTCTATTTACTGCAACACTAAAATTAAGCACTGGAAAGCACTTGCTCTGTTGCATACCAGCGACCTTTAGGGCTCCAATCCAAAGTCCTACCCGAACCTGCTGCTGCCTGAGCTCCAGGTATTCATCTGCAGACACAGTCCTGGAATATGCCAAAAGGACGATCCGCAGCAGCCCCGGGAACTCTGATGCCAGATCCATATCTCCACCGGGGTGACCTATCTTGATCTTGGATCCCGGTGGAGTTAGGATGTCCCAGACTTCAGGAAGCATGCCACTGCGTGCCACCAATGTAACAAAATGTCCCACACTCCCCTTGAGTGCTTTCATCACATACCACTTCCTGCAGTCTGAATATAGATATCAGATATTCCAACCATTGACAACCAAGAACTAGACAGTATCCATTTTGGCTGCTAAACATGAAATGTTTATTTGAACACAGACACACAGAGATATTCAAACTTCTCATCAGTAGACTGCCCGATCAGCAGGGAGAGCTGTTGAAGGAATACCCCCCCACAGCTACTCGCACTGTCAGCTAAGACTAGATAAATATGTAGACAGCCAACTGTAGCAGACATCGCTCAGCTGATCCATGGCAGATAAAGTTGAAAGTGAAAAAATTGTGGTGCTGCGCTGTTGGATGACTGGTGATAATTACTAACTAATACATAAAAATCTTCAGTTTAAAATGCAAGTGCAAAAGGCATTGATGTATCAAGATGTGTAAACAATCTCACAATGCAGTAATAACAAACACATTATACATTAAATTTACATTAAATGCATGATGTGCAAAAAAAAGTAAGAAAAAACAGTGTATTAGGTCAAATGTCCCATGTGCCACACTAGGCACAGATAACAATCTAAAAGTAATATTTCATAAGTCAATCAAAGAATGATGGGTAAGTGATGAATCCCTTCACCAGGAACAGTAAGTGAGTAAAAGGCTGATGCCTAGCCAAACCAATGTGATGACATCTCAGTGTGTACTAGCCTCTCACCTTACAGCTGTAAGGTAACAGCATAGAACTAAGCCAGATACTTCCGACGGCCTCCAGGTGTCCTCTAGAGGTCCCTCTCCAGTAGGTCTGATTGGTGGTTCCTTGTGATGAATAAAACCTCTTATATACGCTCCTTGATTTAAAAAAAAAAAATCACAGACAAATAATCCACGAGCGGCGAGCTCATACTCCTGCGTCACTTCCGGTTTTGCCTATCTCTCAATGTGGTTATGTTGTGCTATTGGAAATCAGTGACCAGCTTGACAATTTCTGATTGGGCTAAGGAATTATGTCATATCATGCGTTTGGAGGACTTGACAGCCCAGCTGCATGAGAGGGCAATAAATCCATTTTGACACTTGGAGGCTGATTTACTAAAGGAATTTAGAATGTTTACACAAGAAAAGAGTGAAGAGTCACTTCAATTATCCAATCATGTGAAAAGCAAGTTTACTTTTATTCATTTCATCTGCACATTATTGGATAACTTAAATTAAAATTCACACTTTTTTTGTGTAAACATTCACGCTTTTTTAAGTAAATCAGCCTCAGTGTGCCCATGGCTGTTTTACATAGATTCGGACAGCTTTAAAGTGGTTCTAAAGGCTGAAGGTCTTTACGCATGAAGGTAAAAAAACCTTCAGTGTGCAGCTCCCCCCTCAACCCCCCCAATCCTGGTCCAGTGATGTCCACAAGAGCAAAAGCTCTCCCAGGTCTCTCCCCACTGGCTGAGACACAGCAGCGGGAGCCATTGACTCTCACTGCTGTCAATCACAGCCAGTGAGGAGGGAGTGGGGGAAAGGGCCGAGCCACACTGTGTGTTTCATAGACACACAGAGGTGGCTTGGGAGCGAGCATGCACAAGTGCCCCCAGAGCAATCAGCTTTCTCTGGGGTCACTCAGCAAGGGGGAGGGGTCAGGAGAGCTGGTGGGGGACCCAATAAGAGAAGGATCGGGGCTGCTCTGTGCAAAACCATTGCTATTTAAAACCGTTGTTACCATTGTTATTTAAAAAAAAAAAACTCAAAACATTTACAAAAGCTTTAAATTACATCTATAACATAAATCCAATCAGTCCTTGTTGCATTTAAGACCAGTCCTGGAGGTGATTGATTGGCTGGCAGCTCAGAGCTCAGTTTTTCTCCGTTTACTTTACTTTTAGGTTTTTTTTTTTATTTCCCGCACTGGTTGATTAAGTTATTTGCTTATATGGCCGTGATGTATGTCTTTTCATACCATGGGCTCTGTAAAACATCAGAATTGTCCTTATTATTAACATTACAGTGCCTTGAAAAAGTATTCATACCCTTTGAAATTTTCCACATTTTGTCATGTTAGAACCAAAATCTTAAAATGTATTTTATTGGGATTCTATGTGATAGACCAACACAAAGGGGCACATAATTGTGAAGTGAAAGGAAAATGATAAATGGTTTTCAATTTTTTTTACAAATAAATATGTGAAAAAATTGGCGTGCATTTGTATTCAGCCCCGCCTGAGTCAATACTTTGTAGAACCACCCTTCACTGCAATTACAGCTGCATGTCTTTTTGGGGATGTCTCTACCAGCTTTGCACATGTAGAGAGTGACATTTTTGCCCATTCTTCTTTGCAAAATAGCTCAAGCTCTGTCAGAATAGATGGAGAGTGTCTGTGAACAGCAACTTTCAAGTCTTGCCACAGATTCTCAATTGGATTTAGGCCTGGACTTTGACTGGACCATTCTAACACATGAATATGATTTGATCTAAACCTCTAAACCATTCCATTGTACCTCTGGCTGTATGTTTAGAGTCATTGTCCTGCTGGAAGGTGAACCTTTGCCCCAGTCTCAAGTTTTGCAGACTCTAACAGGTTTTCTTCTAAAATTGCCCTGTATTTGGCTCCGTCCATCTTCCCATCAACTCTGACCAGCTTCCCTGTCCCTGTTGAAGAAAAGCATCCCCACAACATGGTGCTACCACCACCATGTTTCATGGTGGAGATGGTGTGTTCAGGGAGATTTGCAGTGTTTGTTTTCCGCCACACATAGCATTTTGCTTTTAGGCCAAAAAGTTCAATTTTGGTCTCATCTGACCAGAGCAGGTTCTTCCACATGTTTGCTGTGTCCCCCACATAGCTCCTCGCAAACTGCAAACAGGACTTCTTATGGCTTCAACAATGGCTTTCTTCTTGTCACTTCCATAAAGGCCAGATTTGTGGAGTGCACAACTAATAGTTGTCCTGTGGACAGATTCTCCCACCTGAGCTGTGGATCTCTGCAGCTCCTTTAGAACTACCATAGGCCTTTTGGCTGCTTCTCTGATTAATGCTCTCCTTGCCCGGCCTGTCAGTTTAGGTGGATGGCCATGTCTTTGTAGGTTTGCAGTTGTGCCATACTCTTTCCATTTTCAGATGATGGAATGAACAGTGCTCTGTAAGACGTTCAAAGCTTGGGATATTTTTTATAACCAAATCCTGCTTTATGTGTGATACTGTCTGCATTTCCATTACCTTTTTGTTTGAAAATTAATAAAACTTAAGTAGTTGGTGTGTGTACAGCATACATTACAGGGGTCTATGTCTCATTGTTTTACTGCAAAGTGACCTTAATGCCGCGTACACACGGTCGGACTTTTCGTCTACAAAAGTCCGACAGCCTGTCCGACATACTTCCGACGTACCTTCGGCGGACTTGCGGCAGACTTTCTTACGAACGGACTTGCACACACACGACCACACAAAAGTACGACAGCCTAGTACGCGGTGACGTACACCAAGTCCGACGAGACTATAAAACGGAAGTTCAATAGCCCGTACGACACCCTTTGGGCTCCTTCTGCTAATCTCGTGTTTATCTCGTGTTAGTAGAAGTTTGGTGAGAGACGATTCGCGCTTGTGAGACTCGTATTTTTCAGTTCATTTTAACTGTTGTTCAGTCTGTGCTTGTGAGGTTTGTATCTGCTTTTCAGTGCGTTTGGTCAGTTGGCATTGAGAAATCTTTGTTTTATTGGCCGCTCGTTCCTGATTTTCAGGTCGTTCTTCACAGGCCTTGCTGTTCTTCAGTGCGTTCTGTTTAGTGCGTTCTGACCAGCCGACCGTTTTGAAGCCATGTTACCTGTACGTACTCGTCGTAGAGCTCGTGCATTGTATGTGCTTGGTGCTGTAGTTTATTCTTCAGCCCAAGACCAGTCCATGAACAGGGCGAGGAGGAGTTCATGGACCAAGAATTGGTTGCTTCAGCGTGACCAGTTCTGTCACATGCCTTTGCTCCGTGAGATCCGTGAGAATAATCCTGAGGATTTCAGGAACTTTCTCCGGATGACGGACCCCGTTTTTGACCGTTTGTTGGCTTTGCTGACCCCCTATATCAGCAGGCAGGATACCTGCATGAGGCAAGCCATCACTCCGGAGCAGAGGCTGGTCGCTACCTTGCGGTATTTGGCCACAGGGAGAAGCCTGCAGGACCTTAAGTTCTCGACAGGCATCTCCCCCCAGGCTCTGGGGATCATTATCCCAGAGACCTGTTCTGCCATCATACAGGTCCTGCAGAAGGACTATATTAAGGTAAGATATTTTTCTTTTATTAGCATCACATGTTCTTTTATGTAATCTTTGATAATGTGATGTATTTCTTGCTTCAAACACTACTTACCATCATTGCAATATAGTGTGAATGTCCCCTTTTTATCCTCACACATGCTGGAATTTTTTCCTGTTATTTTTTGTCATGCATGTATATTTTCCTTCAATAACCTTCCCAGCATGAAGTGATGGGAACATATCCACCTAGTCTACTCATTTGGAATGTATTTTGTTTGAGTGTATTTAGTGTGCTGCTAATGAGCAATTATCTAGATTTCACAACCCCCCCACCCCCCCCCCACCTAAACTCACTCCAAATAGTGTGCTGCTAATGAGCAATTATCTAGATTTCACAACCCCCCCACCCCCCCCCCACCTAAACTCACTCCAAATAGTGTGCTGCTAATGAGCAATTATCTAGATTTCACAACCCCCCCACCCCCCCCCCACCTAAACTCACTCCAAATAGTGTGCTGCTAATGAGCAATTATCTAGATTTCACAACCCCCCCACCCCCACCCTCGTTAAAATTTGCTGGAATGTTCTGTGGTGTTGATTTGTCTAAAGCAAATATATGTTGCACTTTGCAAAATGCATGTGCACTCTACAAGTGCATTTGTTCCAGTGCTTTAGTAAATGAGCAGAAGCTCTGCTGATTTCCATCATCAAATCATATGCAAGCCTCAAAGTGTTTTCATTAATTGCCCTTGCATGTGATTGTGTACTCCTTGCAACATGAATGCCTTTTTACATTACCTCATTTACTGTAAGCTGGTTAGCAACTGCACCTGCAGAGTGCGACAACTGCAGTCTTGTAGCCTTTTTAGTCCCTAAATTCCTGCGTGTCCTAAAAGTAATTTTTTTTAGGGATTTCACAACCCCCTAAAATGTAATCAATGTTCCATCAGAGGGGGTGAGCAATCTGATAAGTGTGCCTTTCCATATTAGTTATTCCAGAACAATTAAATTATTGAATGTTATACTGATGCTGGGGAATAATGTTTTTAATTGTCTAATTTTCTTGCAATGTTAGCTTCAAAATTAATTGATTTTGGTTTTCTTGTTTGATTTCCCAGTTTCCTTCAACGCCACAGGAATGGCAGACTGTGGCATCCCATTTTGCCAGCCGTTGGGACTTTCCCAATTGTGGAGGGGCTATAGATGGGAAACATGTCCACATTGTGCCACCACCCCATTCGGGGTCATATTATTTTAATTATAAGGGGTTCCACAGTATTGTTTTAATGGCGGTGGTGTCGGCACACTATGATTTTTTATATGTGGACGTGGGGAAGAATGGCCGGATGTCGGATGGAGGAGTATTTGCCCAGACGGAGTTCTGCCAGCGTCTCCAGAGTGGTGGCCTGGGATTGCCACCTGATGAGGATAACGTGGAAGGACTCCCCTTTGTCTTCATTGCCGATGAAGCCTTTGCTCTCAGCAAGCACCTCATGAGGCCATTCCCCCAAAGAACCCTCACCCCGGAGAGGAGGGTTTTTAATTACCGGCTGGCCAGAGCTAGAAGAGTGGTTGAGAATGCGTTTGGAATTCTGGCCAGCCGGTTCCGCCTGTTTCAAACAGCCATTAATTTGGCGGAATACAAACTTAATTTTATCATTTTATCGTGCTGCATTCTGCACAACTTTTTAAATAAGCATTCTCCAAATTATATAGGCACAGTTGGGCCTGAGGCCGGACAAATAGAAGCCAACCTTACAGGCCTGGATACTGTCCGTACTGGCTTGGCCCCCCAAAGTGCCCGTCAAGTTAGACAGCAATATGTTAATTATTTTATGGGTAGGGGGGCCATTGCAATGGGCCAGGATATATAATTTTTGACAATAAAAAAATTATTGATGAAATCTTGCATTATATTTATTGCTTGCCTTTCTTTTGGGCTGTCTCCTAGGTTATGGTCGAGCAGTTGTAGTGCCAACTGTATTGTAATTTTAAATGTCTAAATAAGCTCCATTGCCACTGTAAACAACTTTTTTACAATTATAACTAAAATGATACTGAGCCTTGAAATAACAAACCACACATTTATTTAATTCCTATAAGGAGATGTTTTTATTAATGGTTGTTATGCATTCAGTTCTGCATTTAGTATAAAATGTTCATAGACAAAAATAGAATGATATCTTAATAATGTAGCAAAATATAATTATATCTAAATATTTATACCTAATCCACAAAAAAATATTTTTGGCTTTTTGATTTTCACAAACAGGCTTATTTTTTTGTTTTGGGAAAATCAAGTTTTGTTTTGTTTTTTGTTTTTTTAAAGCAATTTTTTTGTTTATGTTTTTTTTTTTATCAAGTTATTTTTGTTTTTATTATTTTTTTTTAATAAAGTTTGTATATTATTTTTTTTGGTTTTTTAAAATCAAGTTTTTTAATTTTTTTGGATTTTTAAAATCAAGTTTTTTAATTTTTTTGGTTTTTTAAAATCAAGTTTTTTAATTTTTTTGGTTTTTTAAAATCAAGTTTTTTAATTTTTTTGGTTTTTTAAAATCAAGTTTTTTAATTTTTTTGGTTTTTTAAAATCAAGTTTTTTAATTTTTTTGGTTTTTTAAAATCAAGTTTTTTAATTTTTTTGGTTTTTTAAAATCAAGTTTTTTAATTTTTTTGGTTTTTTAAAATCAAGTTTTTTAATTTTTTTGGTTTTTTAAAATCAATTTTTTTTTTTTTTTTTTTGTGTTTTTTTGAAAATCAAGTTTTATTTTTTTGTGGATTTTTGAGGTATTTACGAGAAACAGCCCTCCTTTTTTACATTAGGTTAAACAGCCATTTATGTTCTGCCAAAAAAAAAAAAGAGAAGGCCCAGAATGGGGTCAGCAAAACAGGAAATGAAGGACATGATTGATGTTTTGGGGTTTAAAAAAGGGCATTTAGATTCGACCCAAAACATCAATCATGTCCTTCATTTCCTGCTGCATACGATCCAGCCGATTCCGCATTTCATCCATGTCCTTATTCCAGGCCATTATTTGACCAATTAGCAGTTGGGCACTTTCAGAGGTGAAATAGTCACTTCTTGTTGTTGTACCTAAAGTGGAATGAAACCAAAAAATGTCTTTAGAAATATGCACACATACATAGTTTTTACCTTACCATAATAAAGCTGTTGTCTCAGACACTGACCTGGTGGGGTGCCCATGTAGCCTAATTCCTCCACATCCTCGGGGGTGGCACTATTGCTTGAATGAAGCACAACCAGATCCCCTAAAATAGAGTAGACAAATTACATTAAACAAAAGGCAGCCATGCATAGATTAACGTAAGCTGGTGTGTCAGACACTCACCTGGTGGGGTGCCCATGTCGCCCACCTCTCCTTCCTCCACATCCTCAATGGGACTTGGGCTTATTTCCCAATCATGTTTTGCTTGGGGTGGACTGTCTTCTGGTTGTTGGCTGAGTGATTTTTCCCCTATGTGAAACAAAAAATTATTAATCTAATTAGCACACAGATATTTTAGTACATAGTAATTTTCCAACATTTGTAATGAAGTGGTTTGTGTAGAGTTCCTATTTTACCTCAATATTTAAAATTAGAAAGACATATCGGATAGATAGATATCAATATCTCAAAATATAGTTAATAATCTTTTGATCTCTCTCTATATCTGGAACAAAATCTCTAAATATCTAACTAAATGTAAAGCCCAAAAATTAAGATAACTTCAAATCTTCAAAAAGAATGTTTTACATTTCTATATCTATCTACCTATCTCTATATTTCTCTCTCTCTATATATTTCTCTCTCTCTCTCTCTCTCTCTCTCTCTCTCTCTCTATATCTATATATATCTCTCAATATATATATATATATCTCTCTCTCTCTCTATAGTTATATATATATATATAGTTATATATATAGTTATATATATATCTAGTTATATATATATATAGTTATATATATTTATATATATATATATATATATAT